>NC_134888.1:37341066-37356066 GCF_041734735.1 Babylonia areolata | reverse complement strand
TAAGATGTAATCAAAGTGAATGTTCCATGTCAGCTTTGAAGTAAGATAAACGCCTAAAAACTTCACTACCTGTTTATAATCAATGACGTCACCAAGTAATTTAAAAATGGGTGTGCTAGATGGGTTACCACCTGAATTAAACAACATCATACATGTTTTTTCAGTCGACAAAGCTAGACCATTGTCAAACATATAGTTACCAATGTTATCGAGATCAGACTGATACAAACGACGTATATAATTCTGTGCTCTTTGTGGGGTTGACTTTTTTAGATTGACACCCATCCACATACATATATCATCAGCATACTGTACTAAAACTACACGATTTGACAATGCCTTTGGTAGATCCTGAATAAGAATATTAAAGAGAATAGGGGCTATAACTGAGCCCTGTGGAATTCCCATGTCAAGTTTATGTGGCAAAGAATAATGTGTTCCCACTCTTGCTTGAATAATTCTATTAGATAAAAAACTTTTAATATACTCATAGAGATTACCAGATATTCCAACTGATTTCAGTTTGAATAAAAGACGTTTGTGCCAAACCTGATCGTAGGCTTTTTTTACGTCAAAAAACGTTGCGAGGACACTTTTTCTGCGGGCAAACTGATGTTTTATTTGAGTTGTAATCTTTACTAGGTGTTCGACAGTTGATCTTCCTTTTCTAAATCCAGCCTGGTTCACTGGAATGATATTGTATTTTTCGCAGTAAGTTATAATTCTAAACAGGACTATTTTTTCCATCAATTTACAGACATGCGAGGTCAAAGCAATAGGCCTGTAACTATTTTTATTACGTTTAGGTTTTCCTGCTTTTAAAACCGGTACAACTATTGATGTTTTCCATATCTGTGGTACAGTTCCAGATGTCCAACATTTCTGATATATTTTGTGTAGGAAAACGATACAATTTTTTGGGATGTGTTTTAGCATCACATTCGATAGTGCATCGATTCCAACTGAACTTTTTTTATTGCCAAGGGAAGCTATAGCGGTTTGTAACTCCTCATATGTAATAGGAGAATTAAACCACAAGTCATTTTGCGGAATGGGATCACTGTATAAAGCACTATTTTCTTCCCTGTCTCTGTGTGTTTTACACTCAGGTGATAAGCCTTCGTATTTGCTATTTTTCGCAAACATTTCAACAAAGATTTCTGCCTTTTCCTGATCTGATAGAAACTTGTTTTGTGAGTCATTTGATATTGGGCAACTTGGTAACTTTATTCCATTTTTCATTTCTTTCATTTTTGTCCAAACTTTATTAAAGTCTTTATGATCTGAAATTTCTTGTGAACAAAATGATGACCAATGATCTTTTTTAGCTTGGGCAAACAGTGTTTGCTTTCTTCATTTCTTTGTGGTTTGGGGGCTTACTGTCCGCGAGGTAGTTCTTAAATGTTTCTTTCTTGTAACTAACTGCCTTTTCACATGCATCATTCCACCAGACATTGCCTGAACGGTCACCTGACTTCACAGCCTTTACTTTTGGTATCGACATATCAGCTGCTGATAACACAGCTTCTGTAAAATTTGAATACATTACATCTACACTCTCATTCTCAAGTTTTTCAAAATCGTGAGAGGTAAGAATGTTTTGAAATAAATCCCAATTTGCATTTTTATATTTATATTTTGGAATTATGTCGACGTTATTATCAGGCTGATTATCATCATCAGCGATTGTAATGATGATAGGCACATGGTCGCTTCCCAATGTGTCTTTATGTGTTTCCCAGGTACATGATGGGACTAGCTCCGGGGATATTAGTGTCGTGTGTGTGTGTGTGTGTGTGTGTGTGTGTGTGTGTGTGTGTGTGTGTCGCGAATGCGTGCTTACGTGTATATTGGCTTAAATGTGGGAGTGTGCCTATGTGCATGCTTGTTCAGTGGAAATATATTGGCATTAATTCATGGTCACTTGGGATTTGCAGTTTGTTTGATTGAAGTTGAGGCTGCTCTCCCCTGAGAGTCCTGTATTGCCATATAAATACATGTCTCTCTGTGTGTCTGTCTCGGTCTCTGTCTCTCTCTGTCTGTCTGCGCGCGCGCACGTGTGTGTAGTGTGTGTGTGTGTGTGTGTGTTTGTGTATCCCCCCCTCTCTCTTATATCTCTGCGTGCGTGTGTGCGTGTATCTCTCTCTCTCTCTCTCTCTCTCTCTCTGGTGGGACTTTTGTTGATGAATGCAATCCAATGTTGTTTGCAGTCTTATTCAACGAGCTCACTGTTTTCTTTTCTTTTCTTTTTTTCTTTTCTTCTTTTTTTTTTCTCTTTTTTTTATGGAGGGAAGTGGTCAACACGATGTAATCTTTTTATCCGATTTATTCAATTTATTTTATTTTCTGATATTATCATTCTACTTTCTCTTTCCGTAACTGGTTCGCTATAGACAACCGAATAGCTTTATTTCTTATCTTGATAGCATCTAGACTGGAACTGAAAGTGGGTATGAATAGAATAAACTGACATGTTATTTAAAAACGTGAAACCCATTCCGTGTTTGTTTCAATTTCAGCTTCAGGTTCAGTTTCTCAAGGAGACGTCACCGCGTTCGGACAAATCCATATACGCTACACCACATCTGCTGGGCAGATGCCTGACCAGCAGCATAACCCAAGGCTTTGAGTGTCATGCACATGTATGTGTGTAGTGTCAGTAGATTTCTTCTGCGTGATTTTACCAGAGGACAACACTCACGTTGCCATGACTTCTTTTTCAGTGAGCCAAGTGCGTGCTGCACACGGGACCTCTGTTTATCGTGTCATGCGTAATGACTAGACGCTCAGTTGGATATTCTTGTCAAAGTTGGGAGAAAGGGCGAGAGCGGGATTCGAACCAAGGACCCTTCTTTTTAGTTTCTATGATTATGAAGATCTCAGAATACAGCTACCGAAATCATTATGATAATCATCCTAGCAGTTTTCACTAAAAACAGAATAATGTCTGCAAAAAAAAAAAAAAAAAAAAAAGGACTGATGTGTAACTTTGCTTCATACATTGACAAAGCACAGATAATGTTGAAATCAAAGTGTAGTAACGTCGTAGTACGTATGTCATTTCAATTTCTCATAGTGAGCGATAATATTGATCTTTCACTTTGTGTGTGTGGCTGTCATGTTGGAGATGTTAGGGGAGTAAGAGGTAGGAGGGGGTATAATGTTGGAGTGCTGAGCATTGCCAAGTTCGTATGTTAGGGGAGTAAGAGGTGGAGGGGGTATAATGTTGGAGTGCTGAGCATTGCCAAGTTCGTATGTTAGGGGAGTAAGAGGTGGAGGGGGTATAATGTTGGAGTGCTGAGCATTGCCAAGTTCGTATGTTAGGGGAGTAAGAGGTGGAGGGGCTATAATGTTGGAGTGCTGAGCATTGCCAAGTTCGTTCTTAGAAAGGAAGCTAAGAGAACGAACTATTGAGAGAAAGAGAGTGTGTGTGCGTGTGTGTGTGTGTGTGTGTGTGTGTGTGTGTGTCTGTGTCTCTGTGTGTGTGTGTGTGTGTGTGTGCCTCTGTGTGTGTGTGCGTGTCTGTGTGTGTGTGTGTATGTGCCTCTGTGTGTGTGTGTGTGTGTGTGTGTGTGTGTGTGCCTCTGTGTGTGTGTGTGTGTGTGTGTGTGTGTATGTGTGTGTGTCTGTCTGTCTGTCTGTGTGTGTGTGCGTGTCTGTGTGTGCGTTGTCTGTGTGTGTGTGTGTGTGTGTGTGTGTGTGTGTGTGTGTGTGTGTGTGTGTGTGTGTGCTGGAGAGAGCGAGAGACAGAGAAAGACAGAGACAGACAGACAGACAGTTGTGGCGTTCTTGTTTGCGCTTGGTTTTCAGCATAGACACGAGAATTTGATATATCAGTGTCCTGATACACAAAACAAAACAATCAAAATCCAAAATTATTTTGAATAGGAAAATCTTCTTACATGAATATTTTCTATTACAGTAAAAGGTCAGATGAAAATTACAAAGGTATCAAGCAAAATAAAATAAAACAAAACAAAATAATCAAAATACAAAATTATTTCTAATAGAAAAATTTACTTACATGAATATTTTCTATGTATATGTACAGTAAAATATGAAACAGTTTGATTTCGTCTCTTCTTTTTTTTTTTTTCTTTTTTTTTCTTTTTTTGGTCTTTTTTTGTCTTTTTTTTTTTGTTGTTGTTGTTGTCTTTTTTGGTCTTATAAAAAATTTTTTCAAAAACAAATAATACTTGACTTTGTGCTTTTTGTGGTTGTTTTCCATCATGAGGTCAACGAAGCTTTTTCTCTGCTCCAACTGAGTGGTTGTATGGACATAAAAACGTATGATTTGCATTGTTTTCATTTTCTAATAAATGTTTACCGCAGAACCAGTATATGTGAATGTTAAAAGTGTTTACGTTCACATAGGTAATGTAGTTTTTCAAGTGTCACGCATAGCTTTACGCATCGTTTTTTTTTATACCATGGACTGCTGCTTTTTTCCCATCAGCTTACGCTAATAATATACATATAATTCGGACAACAATAAGATAAAGTCAAATACTTTGTCGGACTTAAGGGAATTATTCCTGTACTAAACGGTAGCAGAGGGGACAGTCAGTCACCAATTTCAGTTGTCCTTTCAAAGATACATTTTAAGCATACTCTTCCATCGACTGGTGTGATAATGTTCAGCCTGAAAAGAAACTTGGTGAATGCTTAACTCTCTCCATACGAACGGCGAAAGAGACGACGTTAACAGCGTTTCACCCCAGTTACCATCATCAAAATATTGCAAGCGGAAGGCTCTTATACTGAAGAGGTGAATGTTGACAAAGAATACCACAATTCTGACGACGGAAGCTAAAGGTTGGGTCATTCAGACACCCACTGGACATCCGAGGGGTCTGTGTTGAGGAGAAGAGAGGACTGGCCGTACTGAGTGAGTTAAAACATTGACGTGTGGCAAACAATGGACAGTTTTCGTGGCCAGTCTCACTTTTTCTTTTATCTTTGATAAAGTACGCATCGCTGTCCATAACAAAAAAAAAACCCTACATCACATAAAACAAATGTCCGGATAAACTGTGACTGTGAGCAGGCCTTCACGTTGTCGCTGCAAGCAGCACAGAAACGGTGTTTATTTCTAGTCCATTTCTTTTATCTTCTTTTCTTCTTATTCTTAACCTTCTAAAACTAAAGACAGACAGACAGACATACAGTACGAACAGTGATAATTATTCTTGTGTACACAATAAGACACATAGAACAACTAACTTTTTGCATGGTAACAAACGAAAAAAAGCAATCAAGGACCTGAACAGCAACAACCCACAACAAAGGTTAAGTACAAAAGAAAGCCTGGAAATCACTTTTTTTTTCCTTTTTTGTGTGTTAGTTATTGATATTTTCACAACAAAGCCAACATACATATATCCTGTATATAAAACGTAACAGTATATAAAATGGAAGACACATCGAAATTTGCATCGTTTTGTTAGTTTTGTGTGGGGTATTTTCGGGAAACGTAATTATAATTATAAACTGGTTGATCAGTGTTCCTTTTGAGTTAGTTTTGTGTTTTGTTTTATTTCGGGTTTTTTGTGCTTTTTTTAACATTTACAGCGGGATTGTGTGGTGATTGATTTTGTTGTTGTTGTTGTTGTTGTTGTTGTTTTTGTTGTTGTTGTTGTTTTTGTTTTGCTTCTTTGTTGTTGTTGTTTTTATTGTTGTTTTCTTCTTCTTCGTTTATTTTGTTTGGTGATATGTGAGCAATTTTTATGTCGGTTTTTTTTTCTCTCCCACCCCCCACCCCCACCCTACCCTCTTGCCCCATCTCCCTCCCTGCCCTCCTCCCCCCGTTTGAAAGAACTGGTATCACTTCGGAATTTAGCTGCCTTTGCGAAACAATTGGATGCCGAAGTCCACACGGCATAAGCTCACATTTGTTTAACATTCTCATGTCCTCGTTTTGGCCTGTGCGCCCGCTGTGTTAAAACAGCTTCTCCCCTCCCTCCTCCTCCTCCTCCTCCTCCTCCTCCTTCTTCTTCTTCTTCTTCTTCTTCTTCTTCTTCTTCTTCTTCTTCTCTTTCTCTGCCTCGTTCTATTCATTTATTTTTCTTGTTTGTTCATCTTCTTCCTCCCACCCTCCCAGTGAATATGCAGATAAAATTAATGAATAACAAATAAATTAATTAATGGATTGATTAATAAATCAATAAATAAACAAATGAATAAATGTAAACTAAAACCTCGAAGAAAACTAATAGACCGATTTTTATCCACAGAATACATCATTTTACTTCTTTTTTTCCCCTCTGAATAAAACTTCTCATTGTTTCTCAATTTTTTCCTCTGAATAAAACATCTGATTGTTTCTCATCGTCTTCCTCTGATTAAAATCTCTCTTTGTTTCTCAAACTTTTTCTCTGAATAAAATCTCTCGTTGTTTCTCAAACTTTTTCTCTGAATAAAATCACTCAATGTTGCTGATTCTTTACCTCTGAATAAAATCTCTCATTGTTTCTCAAACTTTTCCTCTGAACAGAAAACCTCTCAATATTTCTCATTATTTTCCTCTGAATAAAACTTCTCGCTGTTTTCATTCTCCAAGATAAAAAGAGGAACTTTGAGTGGCTTACTTTCATTTGACGTACCCCGATAACCGTGGGAGTGTCGGAACTATTTTTTTTCTCATTTGAAATACACCCTAAAGCGTGTCAAACTGAACTTTTGCCTAGTTCCTCCTAATTTTCACGCATTGAACTCAGGCCCACTTTGAAGGGCCTCTATAAAAGGCTATCACCATTAAGTACAGCTTCCATAAAAGGCCATCATCATTTACAGAGCCTTTCAAAAGTGCCTCTGTTAAGTATGGCTTCCATAAAAGGCTATCATCATTTATAGTGCCTTTCAAAAGTGCCTCTGTTAAGTATGGCTTCCATAAAAAGCTATCATTATTTATAGTGCCTTTCAAAAGTGCCTCTGTTATGTATGGCTATCATCGTTTACGGTACCTTTTAAAAGTGCCTCTGTTAAGTATGGCTTCCAAAAAAGGCTATCATCATTTACAGTACCTTTCAAAAGTGCCTCTGTTAAGTATGGCTTCCATAAAAGGCCATCATCATTTATAGTGCCTTTCAAAAGTGCCTCTGTTAAGTATGGCTTCCATAAAAGGCTATCATCATTTATAGTACCTTTCACACGTTCCTCTGTTAAGTATGGCTTTCATAAAAGGCTATCATCATTTATAGTGCCTTTCAAAAGTGCCTCTGTTAAGTATGGCTTCCATAAAAGGCTATCATCATTTATAGTGCCTTTCAAAAGTGCCTCTGTTAAGTATGGCTTCCATAAAAGGCTATCATCATTTACAGTACCTTTCAAAAGTGCCTCTGTTAAGTATGGCTTCCATAAAAAGCTATCATTATTTATAGTGCCTTTCAAAAGTGCCTCTGTTATGTATGGCTATCATCGTTTACGGTACCTTTTAAAAGTGCCTCGGTTAAGTATGGCTTCCATAAAAGGCTATCATCATTTACAGTACCTTTCAAAAGTGCCTCTGTTAAGTATGGCTTCAAAATAAAAGCTATCATCGTTTACGGTACCTTTTAAAAGTGCCTCTGTTAAGTATGGCTTCCAAAAAAGGCTATCATCATTTATAGTACCTTTCAAAAGTGCCTCTGTTAAGTATGGCTTCCATAAAAGGCCATCATCATTTACAGTACCTTTCAAAAGTGCCTCTGTTAAGTATGGCTTCCAAAAAAGGCTATCATCATTTACAGTACCTTTCAAAAGTGCCTCTGTTAAGTATGGCTTCCATAAAAGGCTATCATCATTTACAGTACCTTTCAAAGTGCCTCTGTTAAGTACAGCTTCCATAAAAGGCCATCATCATTTACAGTACCTTTCAAAAGTGCCTCTGTTAAGTATGGCTTCCATAAAAGGCTATCATCATTTACAGTACCTTTCAAAAGTGCCTCTGTTAAGTATGGCTTCCATAAAAGGCTATCATCATTTATAGTGCCTTTCAAAAGTGCCTCTGTTAAGTATGGCTTCCATAAAAAGCTATCATTATTTATAGTGCCTTTCAAAAGTGCCTCTGTTATGTATGGCTATCACCGTTTACGGTACCTTTCAAAAGTGCCTCTGTTAAGTATGGCTTCCATAAAAGGCTATCATCATTTACAGTACCTTTCAAAAGTGCCTCTGTTAAGTATGGCTTCCATAAAAGGCTATCATCATTTATAGTGCCTTTCAAAAGTGCCTCTGTTAAGTATGGCTTCCATAAAAGGCTATCATCATTTACAGTACCTTTCAAAAGTGCCTCTGTTAAGTATGGCTTCCATAAAAGGCTATCATTATTTATAGTGCCTTTCAAAAGTGCCTCTGTTATGTATGGCTATCACCGTTTACGGTACCTTTCAAAAGTGCCTCTGTTAAGTATGGCTTCCATAAAAGGCTATCATCATTTACAGTACCTTTCAAAAGTGCCTCTGTTAAGTATGGCTTCCATAAAAAGCTATCATTATTTATAGTGCCTTTCAAAAGTGCCTCTGTTATGTATGGCTATCATCGTTTACGGTACCTTTTAAAAGTGCCTCTGTTAAGTATGGCTTCCAAAAAAGGCTATCATCATTTACAGTACCTTTCAAAAGTGCCTCTGTTAAGTATGGCTTCCATAAAAGGCCATCATCATTTATAGTGCCTTTCAAAAGTGCCTCTGTTAAGTATGGCTTCCATAAAAGGCTATCATCATTTATAGTACCTTTCACACGTTCCTCTGTTAAGTATGGCTTTCATAAAAGGCTATCATCATTTATAGTGCCTTTCAAAAGTGCCTCTGTTAAGTATGGCTTCCATAAAAGGCTATCATCATTTATAGTGCCTTTCAAAAGTGCCTCTGTTAAGTATGGCTTCCATAAAAGGCTATCATCATTTACAGTACCTTTCAAAAGTGCCTCTGTTAAGTATGGCTTCCATAAAAAGCTATCATTATTTATAGTGCCTTTCAAAAGTGCCTCTGTTATGTATGGCTATCACCGTTTACGGTACCTTTCAAAAGTGCCTCTGTTAAGTATGGCTTCCATAAAAGGCTATCATCATTTACAGTACCTTTCAAAAGTGCCTCTGTTAAGTATGGCTTCAAATAAAAGCTATCATCGTTTACGGTACCTTTTAAAAGTGCCTCTGTTAAGTATGGCTTCCAAAAAAGGCTATCATCATTTATAGTACCTTTCAAAAGTGCCTCTGTTAAGTATGGCTTCCATAAAAGGCCATCATCATTTACAGTACCTTTCAAAAGTGCCTCTGTTAAGTATGGCTTCCAAAAAAGGCTATCATCATTTACAGTACCTTTCAAAAGTGCCTCTGTTAAGTATGGCTTCCATAAAAGGCTATCATCATTTACAGTACCTTTCAAAAGTGCCTCTGTTAAGTACAGCTTCCATAAAAGGCCATCATCATTTACAGTACCTTTCAAAAGTGCCTCTGTTAAGTATGGCTTCCATAAAAGGCTATCATCATTTACAGTACCTTTCAAAAGTGCCTCTGTTAAGTATGGCTTCCATAAAAGGCTATCATCATTTATAGTGCCTTTCAAAAGTGCCTCTGTTAAGTATGGCTTCCATAAAAAGCTATCATTATTTATAGTGCCTTTCAAAAGTGCCTCTGTTATGTATGGCTATCACCGTTTACGGTACCTTTCAAAAGTGCCTCTGTTAAGTATGGCTTCCATAAAAGGCTATCATCATTTACAGTACCTTTCAAAAGTGCCTCTGTTAAGTATGGCTTCCATAAAAGGCTATCATCATTTATAGTGCCTTTCAAAAGTGCCTCTGTTAAGTATGGCTTCCATAAAAAGCTATCATTATTTATAGTGCCTTTCAAAAGTGCCTCTGTTATGTATGGCTATCACCGTTTACGGTACCTTTCAAAAGTGCCTCTGTTAAGTATGGCTTCCATAAAAGGCTATCATCATTTACAGTACCTTTCAAAAGTGCCTCTGTTAAGTATGGCTTCCATAAAAGGCTATCATCATTTATAGTGCCTTTCAAAAGTGCCTCTGTTAAGTATGGCTTCCATAAAAGGCTATCATCATTTACAGTACCTTTCAAAAGTGCATCTGTTAAGTATGGCTTCCATAAAAGGCTATCATCATTTATAGTGCCTTTCAAAAGTGCCTATTTTAAGTATGGCTTCCATAAAAGGCCATCATCATTTACAGTACCTTTCAAAAGTGCCTCTGTTAAGTATGGCTTCCATAAAAAGCTATCATCATTTGCACTGCCTTTTAAAAGTGCCTCTGTTAAGTATGGCTTCAAAAAAAAAGCTTCATCATTTACAGTGCCTTTCAAAAGTGCCTCTGTTAAGTATGGCTTCCATAAAAGGCCATCATCATTTACAGTACCTTTCAAAAGTGCCTCTGTTAAGTATGGCTTCAAAATAAAAGCTTTCATCATTTACAGTGCCTTTTAAAAGTGTCTCCGTTAAGTATGGCATCCATAAAAGGCCATCATCATTTACAGTACCTTTCAAAAGTGCCTCTGTTAAGTATGGCTTCCATAAAAAGCTATCATCATTTATAGTGCCTTTCAAAAGTGCCTCTGTTAAGTATGGCTTCCATAAAAAGCTATCATCATTTGCACTGCCTTTTAAAAGTGCCTCTGTTAGGTATGGCTTCAAAAAAAAAAGCTTCATCATTTACAGTGCCTTTTAAAAGTGCCACTGTTAAGTATGGCTTCCATAAAAAAAAAAAAAAAGCTATCATCATTTACAGTGCCTTTTAAAAGTGTCTCCGTTAAGTATGGCATCCATAAAAGGCTATCATCATTTAAAGTACCTTTGAATCAATAAGGCCTCCATTAAGTGTTAGTAGCATTCAAAGTGCCCTTTATAAGAAGAAGCGCTTCGCTTACAGCAAGTACATTTAACATTTAATAAAGCGCAGTTTTGAAGTGCCTCTTATGAACACTATAAGCATTCACAGCGCCATTTTAATCAAGTAGTTTTCTTTAATTAAGTACTATCAGCATTTAAATTGCCTTTGTGAATAAGACTACCAGCAATGAAATCGCCTTTTCGTTTTTTTGAAAGCGCCTCCACTGAAAGACTATCAGCATCAACAAAAGTGACCCCTTAGTTACTTAAATGATTAAACAATCAGGCGATGACAGAGAAGGGTCGGTCAGTTGCCCACTTTGAAGAGGCCGAAGAAGCTGGCCCGGTCGTCGTTGGAGACGAGGTCGGGCACGGACACCTGCACGTACAGCTGGTCCCCGGCGTGCAGGAAGAACAGCCCGCCCACGTAGCTGCTGTGCCGGTCGTCCCGGCCGCTGGCCCGCGTGTGACGCGCCTTGAGCAGCAGCCCGGAGGCGGAGGGGTAGACCAGGCTGTAACGCTTCACGTAGTGGCTGGCAAGCTGCGGGGAGGCGGAGGAGTCCTCCTCCTGGTGAGGGCCCTCCGGGCGGTTGTAGAGGATCTGGCAGTAGACGAAGTAGATGCCCGCCTCGCGCACGTACAGCTTGTTGTCGTGGAAGGTCAGGCCTCCCCGCACGTGGGACACGGGGCTCTCGGCCGGGGACTTCCACCGCTGCATGGAGCGGCCTTGCTCGTCTGGCGGTGGGCACACATGTTCAGCGGGACACACAAAAATGAAGTGAGTTTGGATATGAATGCTTACTTAGCGCCTGTCTGTCAGGGATCACGCGACAGGGTTTTTACAAACACAGTGTCGTCTGCGCAACACACACACACACACACACACACACACACACACACACAATAGTGGTAAGGCCACCCACATGACTGTTTCTTTTGCTACTGCTATGACTGGACAGAACTGTCGTGCAGTTTTGTGCTGTACTTGTTGTTGTTATTGTATTTGCTTATTTGTTTCTTTGTTGGTCTCTTTATTTATTTGTCAGCTTGCCTGCTTTATTGCTTGTTTGTTGAAGTTGTATGTGTGCGCGTCCGGAGTTCTTCAATACCTGATAAATACATCTGACTTCAGAATCGAATGGGTTACCACACACCGACGCAAATAACAGACATGTGCTGTTATAAGCAGAGATCCATGCGTCAATCTAAAAGAATAAGCTGTTTGGTTTATCTATTTCTACGCTTAATACTTAATTAACCTGCGTCCTGAATGCACTGATTGACAAAGACAGTTCCGTCAGCGCCTTAGTCCATGCACTCAGTGTAGGATATATATATATATACAATGGACTAATTTATCCACCCATGTCGCACGGCCCTACTTTACTTGCGTACTCCATGCACTGATTAATAAAACCTGTCCGTCAGCGAATTAGTCCGTGCACTCAGTGTAAGAGAGAGAGAGAGAGAGAGAGAGAGAGAGAGAGAGAGAGAGATACATGTATATACACACAAAGGACTGATTTATCCACCCATGTCGCACGGCGTGCGTGGATCAGGGAACTCACCCATGGCCTGAGAGTTGGGTTTGGCCAGCAAGTGGGCCGACACTGACTTCCCGCCCATCGCGACATCTGTTGCGTCATTATCGCTGTTCTCGTTGTCCAGGATGTCTGGAAAAGCAAGATCAAAATTATACCTGTCGTTTATTCTCTCTCTCTCTCTCTCTCACACACACACACACACACACACACACACACACACATATATATATATATATAATTATATATATATATATATATATATATGAGAGAGAGACGGTTGACTGATTGATTGACATGGACGCTTACGTAACGCCTATCCTTTGACTGATTGATTGATTGATTTATTGATTGATTGATTGACTGATTGATTTACTGATTGATTGACTAATTGATATTGACACTTATGTAGCGCCTATCCTCGGTCAGAGACAAAGCTGTAAGTGCTTTTCAAACACGGAGTCTTTTGCACAACACAACAGGCCGCCTACCTGTATGCATGGCCTTAAGCCTTTATTAGACGAGGAAAATAAATGAAGACGAAAACAAATAACAGAATGACGGAAGGAAGTGAAAGGGAAAAGAAATTAAGAAGGAAAAGATGGAAGCAATAATGAGAAAGAAAGATATAGAGAGGGGAGTAAGAAAGAAATAAAAGGTTTACGACACATTTTGGATAATGTACATAAGATTTGCAAATAGGGGCTGGTGATCTCTGTGTGTGTGTGTGTGTGTGTGTGTGTGTGTGTGTGACCAGAAAAAGGAAAAGAACAAGTCCGTAAAAGACCGACTTACCAGCGAGGTTCTTCACTTCTTCTTGTCTCTGTATAATCTGGAACGAAATGGAAGAAAGTTGTGTGAAGGTGACGACTAGGTCTATCTGCTATGAACAATACGAATAAGAATACGAATTTGGTATAATCTGCCATCTATCGTATGCTCCAGTGTATGCCTGCGTGCCCGCGCGTGTGTATGTGTGTGCGTGTGTGTGTGTGTGTGTGTGTGTGTGTGTGTGTGTGCGTTGCATGGAAATGGGAAGGTAACTCCAAAATGAAGAGTCACAGGTAACTGCGCGTTTCAACGAATAAAGTCGACATGAAAGTTGATATCGAAAATCACGCCAACTGTCCAATAGATAATGCATCCCTGTTCGAAGTGCGAAGATCACCCCCCCCTCCCCCCCCCTCCCACTCCCCCTCCCCCCCCCCCTCCCCCTCCCCCTCAACATACTACTCTGCAGCCTAAGCCCTTTCTTCCGAAAAAGAAAAAGACATCATTATTTCAATCCTTTAACAAATGTGACACCAAACCATAAAAATGGAACTAACAGGTGGAATAATTTAAGATGCTAGAATAGGACATTACCCAAATCGCACAACACAATGCAACATCAATGAAAGGGGAAAAGAGAGAGACTGAATAATACTTCACTAAAATCCTTCATGCAGGAGAAAAAAAAAATTGAGCGAGAGAGAATAACAATAATACTTCTTCATTACAGCACACACAGACCAGCACGGACTGCTGAACTTAGCCTAATGAGCTCACCAGTTTGAACAAGGCGGCGAACTGCGCAGGGGTAGACGCACAGCACTTGTCCTCCCCACCGTCGTCGCTGGCGGGGTAGACTTCCAGCTGCTGCAGCAGGGGAGACTCTCCGTCCACCATGGGGTTGGGGTTGATGTGCCCGCACGGAACGCACACGCGCTCCTGGTCAGACACGGCCGATCCATCAGTGCCGTAGAACGTCAGGGCGAACAGCGCCGCAACAGCCAGCAAGCAGACGACACTCAGACAAAGGGAGACAACTGCAATGGAACAGCTACGGCTGGAAGAGTTCTCTCCCCTCCGGTGAACAGCGTCGTCTCCTTTGATCCGGCTCAGTAGGTTCACGTCCGAGTCAACTTGAACGATGGCGTAAGCATTTTCCGAGGGGTCAATGACAGAGCTGTCTGAGGAGAGGGAAGAGGTTTGCGACATCATTCTCACTCTCTCGCTTCCAGACATCTTTTCTTTTTTCTTCTCACCGTTCAAACGGGTCAGTAATGACAGGGAAACTCCCTCCTGGTTTTCTCAACTATCAAATAGCAGCAACAACAACAAAAGTGTCCCGCAAAAAAAGTATCTCCCTCCCTGATTTCCTAGCTATCAAATATCGCAAAAAGTCAGTGTCTTGCCAAAAGTTTTCAGTGTCAGCTCTGTCAACGGGAAGGGAAATGGAAGCCTTGATGGTCCCTAAAATTGACTCAGTCGATGTGACAGTGTTTTTTTTGGCTTGGCCTGTGTGTGTGTGTTCTCACTGCACAGTGGTGGGTAGGCCTCGGAGTGAAGAGAAGGTGGGTGTCAGTGCGTCTTTCAAAACAAAATAAACAAAAAAAGTCTCCCACACTAAGACTGACGAGCGTCTGCTGATCACGCTGTGTGAGTGTAGTTTTCTTCATATAGCAGTTTTTCTGCCTCTTCTCTTCTCTTTTCTTCTCTTCACCTGCCTTCTTTGCGTGAAAATGAGGTTACGAAAATATCACAACTGAACAGGCAGACAGGGGTGTTTTTTTGGAATGAACTAAATGTTTCAGTGCTCTAGGTTTTATCACTGAAAAGCAGGAGCGCTCTTCACAGACTGAAATGTTTCCCTGAA
>NC_134888.1:37333566-37336066 GCF_041734735.1 Babylonia areolata | reverse complement strand
CACAACATAAACAAGTAAACAACATGGGGACCATAACTGTAAAAGCCAACAACAGCCCCTACAAATATTACGAAGATACAAATGTAAAAAATATCACATACATCGTTTCATACATACATCCACACACTGCAGGTAATAACTAGTATTCTTAATGTAAAAACAGAAAGAATTAAGAAACATTATTTGAATATAATTATAAACATAGCCTACTATACTGCACACTGATTATAATAGACAGATAAGATAAGAATAAAGATGAATTGCGGAAAACCACAACCAGATAATCAGCACACACCCGTACCTCACCCACCCCCCCTCCACCACCCACCCCACACACGCGGATAACTTGATTAAACAAGAGTAATAAACATATGTTCTCAAATAAAAGCATTTCACATATTCGCTTTTAAAAACATTGCAATTAATTATTACATCGTAATTATTAAACAGAAATATATTTAGAATATGGACGTTAGCATGAGACATATTCATTGTACATTCATCCTGCATATTGCACATTATTCTTCCTACATATTGCACATTCATTATAACCAATTGTCACGTTTTAAGCTCAGTAAACACACACACACACACACACACACACACACACACACACACACACACACACACACACACACACCACAACTAGAACAAGGTACAGCCTATCATGCACGGACTTTCACCTTTCCCTTGAGGTGAGCGTGGTAGTAGCAGTAATAGTATTGTTGTTATTATTGTTGTTGTTGTTGTTGTCATTACTGTCTTTCCTTGTGGTGGTGTCATCACAGAGTTGATAATGATGATGATGATGATGATGATGATGGAGAGAAAAAAAAGTCATCATGATCTTCTCTGGTGCCAGAAATGAATGCACGTGATTATTCGACAGACATGGAAGTGGTGATTTGCAGAACTGTAGACTGTCCATATACTTTCCTTTTCTTTTTTCTTTTTTTCTTTTTTTTTCTTTCAAAGGTCTGTGGGTGTGGGTGTGGGTGTGTGTGTGCGTGTGTGTGTGCGCGCGTGCGTGGTTTTGGCTTAGTTCTGTAATTGTTCCCACTACACACTGCAAAAGTGGCAAAAGGGTAGAAATTTCTTTGAATCTTTGATTGAGAGTCTAAACCATGACAAAAATAACCAGTCCTTGAATTTGATTACTTGGCGCATACCCGTGTCAGTCTGCGTCTCTCAGGGGGAAAAGAAAAGATAAGATCGCTCGTTTGAAAAAAAAAAAAAAAAAAGGAGGGGGGGGGGGGTCAAAAATCGATGCAGACCACCCCAAACCAAACATTAGATTGTTTTTGTTTATTCATTTGGTTGCTATAATCATGTACTTGTTTGTTGTCTGTTTGGTTTGGGGGATTTTTTGTTTTGTTTTGTTTTCTCAAAGGGATTTACAAGAGGGGAAGTTGCATTGTGCTAACAATAACACACAGGATCTTGTCGTTCGCCGTTCTTTATTTTCCTGAAACCGGAGCCGGTTACACTTTTGGATCAACCAATGAAACTGCCCGATGTGTGGGCTCCTCGCCAGCATGAAATTTAAACGAACACGTCATCGACAATCAAGGAAGAGGAAATTAAAAAAAAAAAAAATCCAGTTCTTTAGTTACTGGGTTAGTTACTGAGTTACTGAGTGAGTGAGTTCAGTTCAGTTCAGTTCAGATCAGTTCAGTTCACTGAGTTCATTATCAAGTTTCAGGGAGGCGTCACTGCCTTCGAATTAATCCATATACGCTAGCTACACCACATCTGCTCAGTATGCAGATGCCTGACCAGCAGCGTAACCCAACGCGTTTCGTCTGGTCTTATGGGGGAAAAGGTAATAATAATAATGATGATGATAATAATAATAATGATAATAATAATAATAATAATAATAATAATTGATTGATTGATTGATATGAAACAAAATTAAATAAAACCATATATGGATGAGTTTGTTTGTTTGTCAGTATTTTAACAAGCTAGCAAGCTCTTTGGATACCGAGTTCTTTCGTGTGTTGGATCATTAGTTATACCGGCAGCTTTATTAGTTATTTCATTATCTGTTTGTTGGCTTAACGCCGTATCAACCGCGAAAGTTATCTCATGGCGGAAGAGGACCGGGAGAAGAGGAAGAAAACTGATTGAAGTTTGTCAGTTTCTTTTGTTGTCAAACACTTCAGATGTTATTGGCAACATGTCACAGATAGGCGTGTCGTGGTTTTGTGTGGTTGTCCTTAAGTGTCAAACACCTCTGATGTTATTGGCAACAAGCTACAAATAGGCGTGTCGTGGTTTTGTGTGGTTGTCCTTAAGTGTCAAACACCTCTGATGTTATTAGCAACATGTCACAGATAGGCGTTTTGTGGTTTTGTATGGTTGTCCTTAAGTGTCAAACACCTCTGATGTTATTGGCAACATGTCACAGATAGGCGTTTTGTGGTTTTGTGTGGTTGTCCTTAAGTGTCAAACACCTCTGATGTTATTGGCAACATGTCACAGATAGGCGTTTTGT
>NC_134888.1:37301066-37321066 GCF_041734735.1 Babylonia areolata | reverse complement strand
TAGTGTTATTTGCCTATATGGCCTTTTTATGTATTTTTTTATTTGGCTTTGAAATAATGTGTGTTGGTTTTTTTTGGGGGGGGTTGTTTGTTTGTTTTTACTATTTTTTGTAATCTGGGGATGATAAATCCAGCGGAATGGCTGGCGTCTTCAGCATGGCCTAGTCTTATTTGCCACAATGAGCTAAATGGTTGGGACACTGTGTCATGAACTGTGTCTTATGGGGTTTTATTGTGAATGTGACGGTTTTGTGTTGACGCGGTTGAGTATTGGTGTGGTTTGACAGTGCTGGTGTGGCCCTGTGCGGGTGGCTGGACTGTAAGCAACAAGAACAAGGTGACAACGCTCCACGAACGCTTTCATCACTTGTCGGTGTTATCATCCAGGCCAACCATCAAGCTGACAACAACATCACTATCATGAAATAGTAGATCTGGTGAGCGCCGGCTGAAGACGGAAAGTCCTGTAACTTTACCTATACCTGTACCTGTAATCACTGACAGGGCATTATCTGGCACAGTTGATAGCAAACAACAGCCAGTCACAAAGAGGTAATATCACTGTAGATTATGATGTATGCCCCACCGTTCGGGAAGTGGTAGGTTTCGCAGCATTGTCCTTTTTTCCGTAAATAGATGGTTTGGAGGCCGAACAGGATGATGTGTAATGATGATAATGATGATGATGATAGTAATAAATCGTACGACGAAGGGGCAGGAGACAAAACATTGATAGCACATGCTACTAGTTATTACTTATACCCGACTTATCAATATCCAACCGATGACTCAACGAACAGACCATACTGAAAACACCTATGAACAGATTGAAGTGTGTGGTGAGTGTAGACTGTCACGCGTGCTAAAGCGGACGTGCACCCTCCCCAAGATAACCCACTACAGACGCCACAACACAACAAGCCCACACAGAAACGAAATTATGTAATGCATTTAATGATTGTGTGTATATGTCTATATATGTATGTAAATAAAAGAATTTTTTTTTTAATTATCAAGAGCATACAAAAACAAACAACAACCACCCCCCCCAAAAAAAACACGGCAGCAAAACTACAGCTTTCGTCTTGTCACATTTTTACCACAAGGGCACTGGTAAATGAGATGTCAAACCACCATCACTAGAACACAGCATGGTCTGTTTTCCACGATAAATTAAAAAAAAAATTAACACATGAACATAGGAGTGTTGCTGACGCTGGCGGACGGAAGACAGGCCCCCAGTAGGGAAACGTCAGCGGAGCCCTCAGCGGATCCGTCGCCAGCTCCAAGAGGCGGATGGTCTGGAACCACCATGTTATAACTAAAACATCTACAAAACTGGCGGCACCCAGTGAGGAGCGCACAGGAAGACGCATTGGCAGCCCAAAACCATTGATGAATAATTATTTCGAAAGATATCAATTTTTTTCAAATATTATGGAAAACATACGTTATAGTTGGGGTTTTTTTTAAGTGAATGACATTAACAATGGTTGCGGCATCTTTTTCCGCACTCCTCGCCGCCGTAAAAATAAACTAATAATTATCTCCCTTTCTTCCAGTATTTCACATGTCATAAAACAAATCATCATTTACCATATACAACAGTACTGTTTTATACAAGCATAAATTTATTCCCGATGTTAACTCGTGGCCTCTAGTTGGACGAGCTCCTTAATCCTTAACAAAAATATCCAATAAAATTGTCTTGAGCATGTAAAAAGCAAGATACCTAAAATTACCCCCTTCCATTGAAAACTCCCACTTGGACAGACATGTCAAAAATGTAGCTCTTCCCTAATTCTTAAATTTCAATATTTATTCCTTACATTTCCAATATAACATTTTAGCAACACGTGACAACTCATCGCCCCTTCACAGGCTCATAACTTTCACAATAAACCGTGACAAGAGAAAGGTCACAACAAACAGGAGACAGAAAATACAAACGTAACAATGAACCACGACGGAGGAAAACAATACATAAACAAGACTGGAACACAAGCTCCTACCTAGAGCGACGTGACGTTTCCCCACGATTCGAACGGAGGTACAACACCTCAAGACGCGCCAGGCAACTGGAGAAACGCTGACGGGACAAGAGCAAAAGTCACCCACTGGCCACCGCAGTGTTCCGTAAACGAACAACGGGTGCTAACATCGAAACAGATGAAGAACAGTTCCACTGGCGGACACAAAGTCGTTTACAGAGGAAAAGAACAACGACATCAGCCGCTAAGCGCTGGTTCTACCACCGTCCTTCTCCAAGGACTGACTCCCTTCGAGTGAAGATAGGGACAAACCAGCGAGGAGCATTTGAAGCACTAGAACTCCGCTCACTCTGTTCACTCAGCTTCCTATATATATTTTTTTCCGTTGAATTGCACGAGACACTTACAAACCATAGAAAACATGACACAACAACACGATCTCACTTCGCTCGAACGCAAGGGGAACACGCACGATGGAAAACATCGTGCACGCGCATACGAAACACACCCGCCTCTAAAAATAATCCAGCGACCCACCGGCCCTCCATAAACGTAAAAGAAAAGAAAAAAAAACAGCGGAACCATTATGTCGTCCGTGACATAGACATTACCAAATAAAAGACAATGTGTGGTGAGTGTAGACATTACCAAATAAAAGAACATGTGTGGTGAGTGTAGACATTGCCAAATAAAAGAACATGTGTGGTGAGTGTAGACATTACCAAATAAAAGAAAACTGAACTAAACTATTCCCTTCCCTTTTTTTCTTTTTTTTTAACAGACCTTCATTAAACTTGAGAACTGCTAGGAATGAGTGGTGAATATCTATATTCACCACACACATAAACTAGATAACTAGAATAAAATGAAATAGAATTAAGCAAAATAAGTGAAAGAAAACAAATCGCCAGACTTTATACGCATGCACGTCCTCACGCACATGTGTGTGTGTGTTTGTGTGTGTTGGGG
Source organism: Babylonia areolata (assembly GCF_041734735.1). Lineage (NCBI taxonomy): Eukaryota > Metazoa > Mollusca > Gastropoda > Neogastropoda > Buccinidae > Babylonia > Babylonia areolata. The sequence goes on along the minus strand of NC_134888.1, from coordinate 37,318,107 downwards.
GTGGGGTGGGGTGGGGGGTTACGCGTGTTCACAAAGCAGGCAGAAAGTGAAAAGGCAGAGCAGAGAGAGAGGGGAGAAGACAGAGGCAGAGCAAGAGAGAGTATCAAACTATCTTACGCATCCAGTTATAAAGCTAGCCCCCCTCCCCTTCTCTCTCTCTCTCTCTCCCCCCATCTATCTACCTATCTATCACACACACACACACACTATTCTCTGGATCTTTGATGATGATGATGATGATGAGCAGCAGCAGCAGCATCTCCATGTTGAATTGTTTGCTCTGAAGATCAAAGATTGGCGACAGAAATTAATGTGCCGTGAGACATATTGTCGCCAGTGACATTCGCCTTTTTCTTGGCGACAATAACTGTCGTGTGCCGTCGATAATGATAATTTTATATGTTATGAATGTCAGTATATATAGTCTCCGGCGACAGTATGATACGCCCAGCGACAGTACATGCCACAACCGATATGCGCAGACCTTCTTTTGTTTGTTTGTTTGCTTGCTTTTTTCTGTGCCATCATCTGCATTGTTTCAGTGGCATTGCCCCATCGCCGTTCATTCCGGGTCTCCGTTGCACAGCCAGCCCTGGGGTCGTCGTCTGTCACAGTTTCAACGTCTGCAGTCCACAGGTAACCATCAAGATTAGGCCGCCAGGAGGCCACACACCGGAGGAGACCCTGCACTGTTGCACTGTTGCGTTGCGGGCAGAGGTTGAACCTCATCGCGAATAGGTGCAATGTGTGGCGGCCTGATTCGGTGATGGTGATCCCACCTCAGTAGTTTGAGGGTCGAACTGAATGGGATGGGACAGGGGTAGGCCTAATTCTATCTGAAGGAATCTTGTGGGATCAGACAGATAGAGGTAGTCCGGCCGTCAGGATGGTGGGTTTGTTGCCTTGGGCGTGACAGGCAGAAGTGCAACCAAAACTCTCTCTTTGTGCTGGCCCGCCTGGATTATTTTAATTCCCTCTGTGTTGGTTCACCCAGCTACGTCGTTGCCAGGCTTCAGAAAGTCCAGAACCATGCTGCTCGTCTTGTCTTTCATTCCTCTAAATTTGATCACGTCTCTCCTCTCCTTCAAGCTTTACACTGGGTCCCAGTACAAGAAAGAATTGTTTACAAAGCCGTCTCTCTTTGTTTCAAGTCCAGTGAGGCCACCGCTCCACAGTATCTTTCCTATCTCATTCATCCTTACATATCCTCACGCCAACTCCGCTCTTCTGACCCTCACATGCTTAGGATTTCCGCTGTTCAAACCAAAACGTATGGCCAACGCAGTTTTTCACACCAAGCCCCCGTTCTTTGGAATCAACTTCCTCGGCCTCTCCGTCACTCATCTTCGCTGCAGTCTTTCAAATCCAGTCTGAAGACTCACCTTTTCCCCTCCTGAATAATTCTCAACAGCTTGTCCCTTTCCAGTGTGAACAAAAATGACAATTGGTGAGTGAGTGAGTTTGAGATTTTCAGAATTTGTAGGTTGTATCTTTGATTGTGTACTATTTAGATTGTGTGCGTGCGCGTGTGCTTGTGGGTGTTGTGTGTGTGTGTGTGTGTGTGTGTGTTGGGGGAGGGGGAGAGAATGAATGATTTAGAAATGTTCAGTTTTTTGCGTTCAGTTTTTTCCTTTTTGATATTTACGTGTGTGTTCTATTTGTAAACGCCCAGGGCTTGTTTTCAAAATGAGGCGTAAACACTAATAATGATAATGATAATGTGTAGCGCGCGCTCCCCATCCGCTCCCCAAAAGGATGAGATCATCCTCCACGCGACATGAAAGGTGATGTGTATGACCCCCCCCCCCATACCCCCACCCCCCGCCCTCCTCCCCTCCCCACCCCAAACGGTTTTGACAGGCTGCTCACGTCATATCGCTGCGTGACCTCCACGCACGATCTCGTAACCTCCACGCATGCATGAGCTCACGTTTCAGTGTGAAGAGAAAGCGAAAGTAGCATTACCCAGAAAAAAAGAAAAGAGCCGTACTTTCTGTTTTCGCGGCTTGTGACAACAGACAAGACCTGCAGGTCCCATGGTCTCATGAACCACACAGTCAACACGTACAATGTGCCAGCTGGAGGGAGAGAGGGTGGAGGTGGGTCTGTTGAAATCACTGCTTCCCACATCGTAGGTATCTTTTTTTTTCTTCTTTTTTTTTCAAATGAAAAAACAAAATGAAAACCATCTGTCAGACCCCACTCTTTTCTCTGGCTCAGATGTAATTGCCAGAACCGAGAGGCGACGATGTTGCAAGTCAGCACTGTTTAATGATGACTCACACACAGACTGGCACACACAGACACACACGGACACATAGACACACAAACAGACACAGACAGACAGACAGACAGACACACACACACACACACACACACACACACACACACACACAAAGAGAGAGAGAGAGAGAGAGAGAGACGCAGTTGGTATGTAATCAACAACAAATACATGATTGTTCGTAATGAAGGGGAACTTTCCACCCAAACCTTTATTCCTTTCTTCTTCTGTTTTGTTGTTGTGGGTTTTTTTTATGATCTATAAACGTGTGAACGTGTACGTGACTAATGCACGTGGTACAAAATAGACAATAAACTAACGACTAGAAAAGTAGTTTCAAAACAAAACATACACCCTTTGAAAGCCTATTGTTCTCTTTTTTTTGACTATTTTTTGTTGGTGGTTGGTGGAAAATGGGTGGGCTTGTTCGTTGTGTTCGGGCACTCCGAGTTAATGAGTTTCCCCTCTACATGTGGCTTCATTTCACTATTACGACAACAACAACAACAACAACAACAATAATAATAATAATAATAATAATAATAATAATAATAATAATACAAACAAAAACAAAGAGACAAACAACTAAAACACGAAAAAGAAATGACAGTATTTCAACAACAACAACAACAACCCCCCACCCCACCCCACACCCACCCCTCACACCCCACCCCCCAAAAAAGAAGAAAATAAACACACAGAATGAAAATGAGTTTTTTGTTATGATGACGCACTGGCAACAACAACAACAACAACGACAACGACAACAAACCAGTGTTGCAGTCTGTTCCACTACTCTAAAAATAGATGGACAGCTCATTGGCCAGGAAAGCTGAAGCCAACTGGACGCCATGTTGTTACTCGTATCCGGCCGTCAGTCCGTTGAGAAGTCGTCTTGCTAACTGGTGGTAGTTTCTGAACTGTAACCGTGTATCTTCAATGAAAATCGTGTTATGCTTGCTCCCACGACATGCCAAACGTTACGTTTTGACTGATATATGCCAATGGTTTATTTACCAAAGTTGTTACATGAAAACAGTGCAGTGATACGTTGCACAAACTTGCTGTGGAGGCACACACAGGAATGTCATCTTAACTAACGCCGCGAGCAATTGAAAGTTTGCCGTGAAGCACTCATCGTAGGCAGCAAAGTGTTCGGTTTCTTATATGAAGTTACCGCTTCGAGCTATACTAACACGAGTAGCAAAATGGCTGATTGAACACTTCCGCTGGCTTCAGTTAGCAAAGGGGCTCAAAGAAGGCATATGCTGTCCAATTATTTTTAGAGCAATGAGGCTGTAATTACTCCCATTGCTGGTGCTGGGGGGGGGGGGGGGGGGGGTTCTTACCCTGGAGTCAAATCTAGCAAGCGCACATGAACTCTGGTATCGAGGACTACTAGCTTGGATTGCCCCCAAGGAGGGGTTAACTCACTCCATGCCAAGAGTTTTTGCCCTTGCCAATCCCTGAAAACCCAGGGTTTGTATAGGATGGGGAAAAAAATGTAAAAAAACCAAATAAACACCCAGACAATTGATATTTGGTATATGTATGCAAGGAATGTTGTTCCATATGTGTGCAAAAAATCAAAGTATTTACTCACCGTCTTGATGTTGATCGCGGTATCCATATTTAGTGTATTTTTTAGCATTTTTGCACCCATCAGAAAGGTACAATAACATGTTCCACATCACATTCTAACACTATTTGAGGGACTGAAGACCTAGTGCATGCAATGAAGTATGAACAGGTGGTGAAGAAAGTTGAAATTCACTCATACAAGAAAAAATATTGTCTCTACATAATGAAAATCAAAGAACAAAGAAAAAAACTCAACCGGCTGGGTGTTGACTGGCCAGTCAGCTGACAAACCTGGTATGCCAGTGAAGGGATGTGCAAGAGGGAAAAAGGAAAAATTGTCAGTCCAATCACTGGTGAAAACACTTGCAAAATCGTCCATTTCCTCAGTGGTTTCGTCGTCTGTGTCTGTCTCATCTGCTGGCACATGTTCCTCACTTTCCTCTCCATTGTAAACACTCTCTTCAGTGGCCGAATCTGTTTCTAGTTCATCGGGATCTGGTTCAAATTAACTGTCCGAAGAATCAACATTATCTCCTTCGACATCAGAGCCTTCAGTTTGGATCATTTCCAAAGCATCTTCAACGCTGAGTAACATTTCACCTCTCCGACCGTGTCTAACACTTCGCCGTGACGCCATCTTGTCAAAAAACTTACAAAGCTGACAGGGGGCACGCTTTGTTATCAAGTGCGGTTGAGCTTATCGCGACACACACGCAGCGTGTGTGAATGAAAAGCTGACCAGAGGTGACGTAAGATATCACATCTGCTTTTGATTTTCGCATCCGACGCGTCACTCCGACAGCACGACTTTTTAAAATCCAAGTCCGCATATGCGGACATTGGCATCCAACGCTTTCTCCGACGATGTCCGCATATGCGGACAATGGCAGCGAGTGAGTTAACTTCGACTGATCAAAACTGACACCCCCACCGTACAGCAGCCCATACCTACCTCTCAGTTGAATTTTACCGTCTCCTGAACCCGGGATACGAGGATCAATCAAGGCTAGCTGGAAGCACACCAGGGAGTAAATTTGGTCCAGATGGAATCGACCCCCTCCCCCACCCACCCCGGTCCTCCCACCACCACCACCCAACGCCCCTCCCCCAGCCCCCTCCACTCCCGACATCAACTTTCAGTGAAAATGTGGGGGGATGGAGGGGGGGGGTTGATGAAGGGGCAGCCCGCATCCTCCATCCACTTGGAAACTGAGGCCTATCCATCTTCTGGTGGGGAAATGGGTGTGTATTGTGTTGAGCTGGCTTAGTATCGACCCTCTCCATTCATTCGGGGTTTTTTTCCTATCTGAAATATGTATTGTATGTAGTGTGTGTGTGTGTGTGTGTGTGTGTGTGTGTGTGTGTGTGTGTGTGTGTGTGTGTGTGTGTGTGTGCGTGCGCGTGTGTGTGTGTGTGTGTGTGTGTGCATGTGCGTGTGTGTGTGTGTGCGTGTGCGTGTGCGTGTGTGTGTGTGTGCATGTGCGTGTGTGTGTGTGTGTGTGTGTGTGTGTGTGTGTGTGTGTGTGTGTATGTATGTGTGTGCATGTGCGTGTGTGTGTGCCTGTGTGTATGTGCGCGCGCGCGCGCGTGTGTGTGTGTGCGTGCATGTGTGTGTGTGTGTGCGTGTGTGTGTGCGTCTGTGTGTGTATGTGTGTGCGTGCGCGCGCGTGTGTGTGTGTGTGTGTGTGTGTGCATGTGCGTGTGTGTGTGCCTGTGTGTGTGTGTGTGTGTGTGAGTGTGTGTACAGCGTATCACTTCACATAAAAATTCAGTGACTAATTTTTGAGTGCGGCGTGGCCTGATGGGGGTGCTGGGGTGGAGGAATATGTGAGGGGTTGTTTTTCATGACTCCTTTAATCTGGAAAACGACTCATTGATTTTGTGGAGAGCTGGTCAGATAACCCATGGAGTCCTTAACCAAACCTAAACTCTGGTCGGCATGTATAGTATCCGGCGACAATAATTACATGTCGCAACCGACATGCGCGGGCTCATAAATATTAGTATTATATATAGTCCGTGACGGTTTTGACAGGTGTATGACCTTCACGTCGACCTCATGACCTCCACGCATGACTTCAGGCCGTTTCCTACTCATGGTAACTATTTCATCATCTTCTTTGGAACAGTGCGAAGAGAAAGCGAAAGTAGCATTTCCAAGGAGAAGTACCCCACTTTCTGTTTGGTTTTGGCGTCAGCAAGTATGAGTCAACTTTCATGCACGTTAATTGTGCATGTGTCTGAAAGACTGAACAACCCATAAATTAATCAGAGGCAGATAACTGCTTCTAACAAGAGATCATTGCTATGGCCTCAGTTACCATCCTGTGTAGAAAGCTATAATCATGACGAGACTGTAAATAAATGAATATAATAATTATTAGCCTTCTCTTAAGTCAGCTTCAGTGTCGTCATAATTTCGTGGTTGTGTCAGTTCTTGATTTAAACACAAAATCTCTCTCTCTCTCTCTTTCTCTCTCTCTCTCTCTCTGTCTCTCTCTCCCTCTCTCTCTCTCTCTCTCTCTCTGAAACCCTACATGGCTGTGCCGTCACGTGCCCACGAGGTGAGTTTACTTTGAAACAGAGTTTTGGTTTTGGTTTCTTTTCATCGCCACCTCCTTCCTAGAACTCTCTCCGTCACACACATAAAATAACCTTGCCTCGGCCAAGAATTAATCTTTATGAAAACAAGTCTTACATACTCTGGTGGATATTTATGGAATACTATTTCATCTACACTTATCATGTACTCCAGTCTCATGGTCTTCAAAAGACTATATATCATAAACATATCATAGCAGAGCTAAGTTCTAACGAATCCTTGAAATTATTGAGACTGAAAAACAAATTATGTATTTTCAATATCCTTGTACATGTGTCTATCTCCTTTCCTCCCTCCCTTCCTCCACCCCCTCCCCCCCTCTCTCTCTCTCTCCACAGTTCTTCCTCTCTTTCTTTCGTATCTCTTCCTTACCTTCTTTCTTCCCTCTCTCCTTCACACATATGCATACTATGTTATTTTGTGGACAATTGTGTATTTTCTATGCCATTTGTTTGTTCTTCTTTTTGCCATGCAATGTGTATGTATTTTTGTTCCCATTTTTTTCTTTTGAATTTCCTAAACTAGTGTGTACGTTTTCTTTATGAGCTGGGGTGAAAACAGGCCGATAAGTGTGTATTCCTTTTTCCTCAAAAAAACAGTTTCGGTTTCGATCTCTTTATATAAATCTCCTATTACCTTTTTCACGTAAATGCTATTTTGAACAGGGCCTCTGCAATATGATTCTTTGGATGAGATTACTCCCATAATTACCAGGAATAGTTATAAATTTGCCTCTGCTTTCAGTGTCTCTATCACAACAATAAGCCACAATATTTTTCTGAACTTATTCGACGACAGCACCCTTCAAGGCTACCACTCTCTCTTATCTGCCGCTTCATATCTCTGTGGCTGCCTTCGCCTCTACACACCACCTCGCTGTCCGCGATCGGCTTCTGTTGTTGTTTTAACTCACTCAGTACGGCCAGTCCTCTGTTCTCCTCTACACAGACCCCTCGGATGTCCAGTGGGTGTCTGAATGACCCAACCTTTAGCTTCCGTCGTCAGAATTGTGGTATTCTTTGTGTTTAAGTGTGTCAGGCACCAATGGTAGAGATTTTGCAGCACACGCTGCTTACTGACAGACCCCTCCTACTCCCATCCCCCCTCCTCTCCTTCCTTCCCCCTTCTCTTCTTACCAACATTCACCTCTTCAGTTAAGACCCTTCCGCTTGCAATATTTTGATGATGGTAACTGGGATGAAACGCTGTTAACGTCGTCTCTTTCGCCGTTCGTATGGAGAGAGTTAAATTAAGTATTGTGATATGGGTTGTGCATTATCTGGGCATGGTGATGTATGTGATTCGTTGTAAGTATTCAGATTGTGATACGGTTTTGAATATCGTGACAATGGTCCGTTTACACATACACAAGATTCACTTCACAGTCGGACTTTTTTTTCTTTTCTTTTTTTTAAGTATTCAGGATATGGGTTGTGCATTATCTGGGCATTGTGATGTAAGTGATTCGTTTTAAGTATTCAGATTTGGTATCAAGTATTGTGATAGGGTTTTGAATATCGTGACATTGGTGTAGTAGTGTGGTTTGTATCGTTCAGGTACTGTGATGCGTGACGTGCATGCTGAGTGTTGTGCGTGATGATAACTTGCTTATATTCATTTTGCAGTCTGCAAATGTTTTAAATATACGTTCCATTCGTGGGTTTTTACAATGCACGGAGCAATCTAGCATTGCTTTCACGGGCAGAAAAATGCGCAATGTAGATTGAATCATTATCATCATCACTCACTGTACTGATTGCCTTCATCTTTGAACCAACATGGTTTCACAGGAAATATTGAGAACAAGAAAGATTATTAGAATAAATGTCTATCAATTTGGTCCCAACTTTTTCTCACACTCCCGTCAACAGTCAGAAGTCAACTGCCACAGGTCAACAGTCACCAGTCACAGGTCAACAGTCACAGGTCAGCAGTCACCAGTTACAGGTCAAGTCCCAGTCACCAGTCACAGGTCAACAGTCAAGGGTCAACAGTCAACAGTCACCAGTCACAGGTCAACAGTCAACAGTCACGGGTCAACAGTCCCAGTCACAGGTCAGCAGTCACCAGTCACAGGTCAACAGCCACAGGTCACCAGTCACAGGTCAACAGTCACGGGTCAACAGTCACGGGTCAACAGTCACCACAGGTCAACAGTCACGGGTCAACAGTCACCAGTCACAGGTCAACAGTCACGGGTCAACAGTCACAGGTCAACAGTCACGGGTCAACAGTCACCAGTCACAGGTCAACAGTCACGGGTCAACAGTCACCAGTCACAGGTCAACACATGGGTCAACAGTCACCAGTCACAGGTCAACAGTCACAGGTCAACAGTCACCAGTCACGGGTCAACAGTCACAGGTCAACAGTCACAGGTCAACCAGGAAAGCCACGTGTGCTATTTTTGTTCCACAGTGGCCTCAACGACAGAGAGAGAAGGAAAGAATCAGACACATAAAAAAACAACACAAAACACAAAAAGACTGATTAATTACCTTTACTGTGCACGGATGAACTTTTTTTTTCTTTGGTCAAATCTTCCAGTCTGTCCAAGTCACACATATGATACACATCACTGTCATACACTTCCGAAACGCACACATTTTAATAACAAACAGTAGCAAAACATACTGCAGCTGAAAAGAGTGAGATGACCACCAACAAAAATTAGTGAGAGAATGAGACAGAAGAAGGAAGAAACACAAATTTATCAATACAATTTTTTTTTTTTTTAATTAAAAAAAACAACAGAGAAGCAGCATTTGTTTTAAAAAAAATAATAATCCAGAAAATTACACTAGAACTAATCGTATGTCACTTTCTGAATTTTTTCTTCACAAACTGAAACTGAAACTATCATCACAAAACACATCCTTTTCCAATCTTTCATCACACTCCCACTCAGTCTGATTACGATTATCTTTGAATATAGTAAAAAAAAAAAAAAATTAAAAAAATAAATAAAAAAAAAGAATGGACCGAGAGAGAGACTCAAGAGGGAGAGAGACTGACAGAGAGAGAGGGACAGACAGAGAGAGAGAGAGACAGAGAGAGAGGGACAGACAGAGAGACAGAGAGAGAGGGACAGACAGACTGACAGAGAGAGAGGGACAGACAGAGACAGAGAATTACAATCTAATCTATTCAGTTTTAAGGCCAAAGCCCCCCACCATTTGAAGGTAAGTGAGCAAAGAAGCAAATGCTACACTAATAATAATGAACAATCATGTCCCCCAACAAAAGTTTGAAAACAACCTGAAACAGAAACATATAAAGAAATTAACGTTAATTCTCAGAATGTAGAATACTCAAGATATGGTACAGTCTTCAAATTGCAACAAGCAAACAGAGCAATTTCTCCCTTTTCTAAACGCCTTATACAGATCGATATACAGTAAAGTTTGTAATGACACATTCACGTTTTGATCAGAGAGACAGACAGAGACAGAGAAACACACACACAGAACAAGACTAAGAACAGGTACAAGAACAAAAACTTTAATCTCCAGGCCTCCAGCCCCTAGAAAGAGGTCAAAAGTACACAATATGGTGATCATGCAGAGACAACTCAATGTAAAATACATGCCAACTCAAACCTTTGGAACAAAAGTGCCTCTTGTGCATTGTAAATTAATTCTAAATTTCTTCATTGCTGTCAACGAATTCCTGTCGTATCTTCAGGGCATTAAATATATAAACACGGCGTTTACAAATACTGTAAATAGAACCATTCTTCAGCAAGTGGGCATATGATTGACCTTCAGAGTTCATATATTTTTGCCTTAGGTTATTGGATAGGTCTGTTTATAAAATGATTTTCATCTTCAACAGAGAGAGACAGAGACACAGAGAGAGACAGAGAGACACAGAGAGAGACAGAGAGAGAGAGGCAGAGAGACAGAGGGAGATAGAGAGAGACACACAAACACACACATAGACACAGAGACAGAGAGAGAAAGAGACAGAGACAAAGACAGACAGAGACAGAGAGACAAGGAGCAACAGAGAGAGACAGAGAGAAAGAGACAGAGAGAAACACGGACAGAGACAGAGAAACAGCAGGAGAGAAAGAGGAAGGGTTGAAACACAGGGAAGAATCACACAGTTCAATCACAGCACTGCACGGTATGGAGGCACCGACAACAGTCTGGTCAGGTTTCTGCTGTCACTGAGGATCAGATAAAGGCCACCTCTGGACCACAGTGCAGAGCTCCCTCTCTGATCTTTCTAACACCGCTGAGGATCAGATAAAGGCCACCTCTGGACCACAGTGCACAGCCCCCTCTCTGATCTTTCTAACACCGCTGAGGATCAGATAAAGGCCACCTCTGGATCACAGTGCACAGCTCCCTCTCTGATCTTTCTAACACCGCTGAGGATCAGATAAAGGCCACCTCTGGACCACAGTGCACAGCTCCCTCTCTGATCTTTCTAACACCGCTGAGGATCAGATAAAGGCCACCTCTGGACCACAGTGCACAGCCCCCTCTCTGATCTTTCTAACACCGCTGAGGATCAGATAAAGGCCACCTCTGGACCACAGTGCACAGCTCCCTCTCTGATCTTTCTAACACCGCTGAGGATCAGATAAAGGCCACCTCTGGACCACAGTGCACAGCTCCCTCTCTGATCTTTCCAACAAACTGCTGGCACCACTCACAGGAACAGAAATGGGAGACTATGCAACATTATTTGTATATTACATTATATACATCTCTCTCTCTCTCTCTCTGTCCCTTTCTCTCTCTCTTTCTTTCTTTATATATATAGACACAGAGAGAGAGATAAACATATATATATATATATATATATAGAGAGAGAGAGAGAGAGAGAGACATACAGATACACAATATACATATGTATATATATATATATAGAGAGAGAGAGAGAGAGAGATATATATACAGATATAGACAGATAGATAGGTATCATCTATTATATATATATATATATATATATATATATACACCACCATACAGGGCACACTATGGTTGAAAACAACGATCTCCTGAGCATAATTATAGCTACTGTCATCACTCATGGCATTCACGTTATCGTTAGCTGGCATCTTTATCATGGCGATCGACATCACCAGTCTTATCAATGACACTGTCATGCTGCACAGTTTGTCTGCATAATCTATTTACAGTTTGATCTGTCAGTTGCACAGACTCGTACTCGTACCATTCCACGGCAAAAAATGTTCTGTCTAATCATGTAAACAGAAACAATCTGGGCCATCAGCTGCTGGCAGAATGAACAAAATAGATGATTTATTCGTCAAAGTCATGGCCATCAATGGTGTTGTTGTTTTTTTCACACACACACACACACACACACACACACACACACACACACACACATCAAATTTCCTCACAACTAAAATATTTTTAAACACAGCATCAGTCTTTTCTTTACAAAGCAAAATCATTTAAAAAAACCACCACATTCTGATTAAGTTTTGTTCATCCAATATCATGCACACACACACACACACACAAAGTGTCTGTACACTTTTGCAGTACAGACGTTTCAGCGGACAAAGCCAACCCGGTGTGTTCAGAGTGCCCATCAAGCAATCAATCAATCAATCAAATCACTTAAATGTTCTCATGAAAAAACAAGGAAAACACAAGTACAGATAAAAAAAATACAAGGAAAGTACAAGGAAAATACAAAAAAAATACAAGGAAAGTTCAAGGGAAAATGCAAGGAAAGTACAAGAAAAAAATAATAAAATACAAGGAAAGTTCAAGGGAAAATGCAAGGAAAGTACAAGAAAAATGAAAATAAACTACAAGAAGAGTTCAAGGGAAAATGCAAGGAAAGTACAAGAAAACTGAAAATAAAATACAAGGAGAGTTCAAGGGAAAATGCAAGGAAAGTACAAGAAAAATGAAAATAAACTACAAGAAGAGTTCAAGGGAAAATGCAAGGAAAGTACAAGAAAAAATTGAAAATAAAATACAAGGAGAGTTCAAGGGAAAATGCAAGGAAAGTACAAGAAAAATGAAAATAAAATACAAGGAGAGTTCAAGGGAAAATGCAAGGAAAGTACAAGAAAAAATAAAATAATAAAATACAAGGAAAGTTCAAGGGAAAATGCAAGGAAAGTACAAGAAAAAATAGAAAATAAAATACAAGGAGAGTTCAAGGGAAAATGCAAGGAAAGTACAAGAAAAAATAGAAAATAAAATACAAGGAAAGTTCAAGGGAAAATGCAAGGAAAGTACAAGGGAAAATGCAAGGAAAGTACCAAAAAAAATAAATAAATAAAATACAAGGAAAGTTCAAGGGAAAATGCAAGGAAAGTAAAAGAAAAAAAAATGCAAGGAAAGTTCAAGGGGAAATGCAAGGAAAGTAAAAGAAAAAAAAATGCAAGGAAAGTACAAGGGAAAATACAAGGAGAGTTCAAGGGAAAATGCAAGGAAAGTACAAGAAAAAATAAAATAATAAAATACAAGGAAAGTTCAAGGGAAAATGCAAGTACAAGAAAACAAATTTTTTTTTAAAATAACATACAAAGAAAACAAGTACAAGGAAAAATGCAAGGACAGCACAAAGTGAATTCAAGAAAAAAAAACATACAGAGAAAATCATCACTGAGTGCAGAGGGCACACAGGCCATGTCACTGAGCCAGCAGGTAACTTGTTCCACTGGCTGGCAGGGAATACCAGTCTACACACTACATCTTTATCAAACCCAGTGGAAATCATGCGTGCACCGGATTAATGAAGTTGTGTTGTGTTGTGTTGTGTTGTGTTGTACTGTGTTGTGCTGTACCATATTGCATTGCATTATACTGTACTGTACTGTACTGTACTGTACTGTACTGTATCGAGCTGTATTGTATTGTATTGTATTCCATGCTAACCGGCAGAACTTCCTGCTAACCCTTTTGGTTGTTAGCAGTGCTGCTTTGAAACATCACCGTTAACTCTACTGTGATAGAATACATGGACTGTTGTTGTTGTTTGTTTGTTTGTTGTTGTTATTGTTGTTGTTAATGTTCTTGCTTGTTTTGATTTTGGGGGGGAGGGGGGTGTGGGGAGGGGGGGGGGATGATGGTTTTCGATTGTACTTCTGGCAAATGGTCATGGTAAGACTTTGAAGGACTGATTCATTTCAACACCTAAGTATTTTTTGAAGCCATCGCAAATACTTATTGACGCTTTACTTTTTCACGCTCTCCAGTGTTGTTTCTGTGTACTGAAAGCTCCAGTGAAACAGGTTCAACCTGTCCTCTGCTGATGGATGTACAACACACACATGTCCACAGTGGGGGGCTGCTGGTGATGGACATCAGTTCTACACTGATCACCGACCTTCAGTACTTGAAGGGAAACAACTCACCATGGTGCACGAAGCTGTCTGGAAAGTACTATTGCTTCCCTTTAATTGGGAGGGGGGCACCATTGTTGACCTGGCAAACAGACCTCTCCGTATCTCCCTGTTCCTCTTCTCGCGTTACTCAGCATCTGGCCTGTCCATTGTGGGCTATTGCCCTCCCATCTCTTTTTTTTTTTCTTCTTCTTCTTCTTTCTGCCTCTCCTTCTCCTTCCTTGTCAGGAGGATTGCCTTGGCAAGTTCTGCTGATCGTGAGTTTGTGAAAATATCTCTTCAATTCATGTTTCTTCACTGTGGTTAGGATATCTTTTATAGGATCTGATGGTTGTGTAATAATCCCAAAGCAAACAGCCGACTGTCTACATTCAATGTACACACACACACAACACACGCACACACACACACACACACACAAATCGGCACAGACACCCTCCAAGTCCCCCATGCCCCCACCTCCGAACACCACACACCTCCCTCCCCTCACAGACGTGGCACCAGCCCCTCCACCTCCAGACGAGCGTTGTTGATGCAGTCGTTGACGCTGACCCCTCGGTACGATGACCCCACCAGGTGCAGCGGCAGCCCTCCGCCACGGATGGCGGTGTCCATGGCAACCAGTCGGTCGGCATGACCGAGGGTGTATGCCGGGATGCACTCCTGCAAGAGCAGAACAGATTTTTGAGAAGAAGGCAGCGGAATGGTTAACTCAGTACGGCCAGTCGTCTCTTCTCCTCTACACAGACCCCTCAGATGTCCAGTGGGTATCTGAATGACCCAACCTTTAGCTTCCGTCATCAGAATTGTAGTATTCTTTGTCAACATTCACCTCTTCAGTATAAGAGCCTTCCGCTTGCAATATTTTGATGATGGTAACTGGGGTGAAAGCTGTTAACGTCGTCTCTTTCGCTGTTCGTATGGAGAGAGTTAAACTTTGACAACGTCGAGGATTCAGTGCCGTTTGATACCTGGTGGAGGTGACGTGAGCATGAGACAGGAACTGATGTAGTTTGATGAGTCAGCAATTTTTTTTTTTCTTTTTTTCTTTTTTTGCGATGGGTGGGTGGGGGTTGTGGGGCGCTGGTTGAACTTGGTCGAGTTTTTGCACACAGAACAAATCTTAAGTTACTACTGACACTAGTGACGAGGAGGAGGTGGGGGAATGAGGAGGGGGAGGAAGGTGGAAGAGGGATTAAGATGCTTATCTGGCAATACAGGGTTCGTTTGGGTCTGGGCTCGAATCCCTCTCGGTCTCGCCCTTTCTCCCAAGTCTGACTGGAAAATCGAACCGAGCCTCTAGTCATTTGGATGAGACAATAAACTGAGGTAGCATGAGTGGAGTACCCACTCAGCCCACTGACCATGAGGGTCGGAGTTTCGATTCTCGGTCTCACCCTTTCTCCCCAGTTTGACTGGAACATAAAAGTGACGTCTAGTTGTTTGGATGTGACGATAAAGCCAGGTCCCGGGTGCAGCACGCACTTGGTGCACTGAAAAAGATCCCATGGCAACGAGAGTGGTAAAATTCTGGAGCACAAATCCACTCTTGATGGGTACACAGAATAATATGTACGCATGCACTCAAAGCCTAAGGTTGTATATTTGTATCTGTATTTATATTTCTCTTTTTGTCACAACAGATTTCTCTGTGTGAAATTCGGGCTGCTCTCCACATGGAGAGCGTGTCGCTATACTACAGCGCCACCCATTTTTTTTTGTATTTTTTCCTGCATGCAGTTTTATTTGTTTTTCCTATCGAAGTGGATTTTTCGATAGAATTTTGCCAGGAACAACCCTTTTGTTGCCGTGGGTTCTTTTACATGCGCTAAGTGCATGCGGGACCTCGGTTTATCGTCTTATCCGAATGACTAGCGTCCAGACCACCACTCAAGGTCTGGTGGAGGGGGAGAAAATATCGGCAGCTGAGCCGTGATTCGAACCAGTGCGCTCAGATTCTCTCGCTTCCAAGGCAGACGCGTTACCTCTAGGCCATCACTCCATGTTCCACTGCTGGTTAGGCATCTGCCTAGCAGATGTTTTTGTTTTGTTTTTGTTTTTGCTTTTAATTGTTTGTAGGGTGGCTCTGATTTATTTCATCCACTCCCCTTTTATTTCTGTTCACACTCATTTTACTTTACATGGGGAATATACGCCGAAACAAAGAAAAGAAAGGGGGGGAAATGTAAAATAAAATAAAAGGGTCAAAAAGTTACACTGTTCATTTTACAATTCTCTCACAAAATGACCTGAGCAACCATCCATCTAACCAAAAAAAAATAATAATAAAAGCGCTTTCACAATTCTAACTTTACGGTTAAGAATGTTTGCTCAGTATTTTAATGATTCTTTATCTGGCAGTTCAAATTAAAGGTAGGTACAGAAACTCCCATACAAAATATGCAAATGTGCGTGAATGCACATTCTTACACACATGTACATAAGCATGCACACACACATGTATACACACACACACATGTACATACACACGCATACACACACACTCACACACAGACACACACACACACACACACACACCACCTCCACCCTCCCACACGCACACACCAATCAAACTGCACTGACGCCAAAACAAAAACAAAAAGAGACATGAAAACCGCTCATCGACACACCCACCTTCTGATAGACCACATTGACCTTGGAAGGTTGGAGGTCAGAGGCGACGCCCAGCTGCTGGCAGACGGCTTGCTGAGCGATGGCGGCCACCTCGGAGTCCTCTGGCAGGTCCCCCGTCCCTGTCCTCATCTGGTCCAGCCACCCCCCTCCCAACATCACCTGGACCACAGGTACACATGACAGGTACAAACACACACCTACACACACACGCACACACACACACACAGGACACACACACATACACACACACACACACACACACACACAGGACACACACACACACACACACACACACACAGTGACACACACACAAGTCCCTGTCCTCATCTGGTCCAGCCACCCCCATCCCAACATCACCTGGACCACAGGTACACATCACAGGTACACACACACACCTACACACACACGCAGACACACACACACACACACACACACACACATAAGCACACAGTGACACACCTACACACACACACACACACACACACACACACACACACACAGTGACACACACACAAGTCTCTGTCCTCATCTGGTCCAGCCACCCCCATCCCAACATCACCTGGACCACAGGTACACATCACAGGTACACACACACACA
>NC_134888.1:37261066-37296066 GCF_041734735.1 Babylonia areolata | reverse complement strand
ATTTTAGGCATGAGCCAATTCCTCCAATCTGTCCTTGCTAATCTACATCAAATACAATAACACATATAATATATTTAATGGAAAGGGGAGAAAGAAAGAAGAAAAAAACAGAACAGAAAGAAGTCCTGCAGAGAGAGAGAGAGAGAAGAGAGGAGGAAGAAGAGGAGAAATGAGAGGGGACAAAGAACCCACCCTTGGAGTAAACCGCAGACAGGACACGGTCAGCCAGGATTTCCTCTCCCTCTGTTTTCACCTGTTGGGGTGGAGGGGAGGGGTGGGGTGGGGTGGGATGGGGTGGGGTGGAGGGGAGGGGTGGGGTGGGGTGGGATGGGGTGGGGTGGAGGGGAGGGGAGGGGTGGGGAGGGGAGGGGTGGGGTGGGGTGGGGTGGGGGGGACAAACAGTACTGCATTAGTGTTTTGTATTCTGTGTGACTGAAGAGGATCCAAATACAAATATGACGATTATAATTTTTGTGTTAAGAGATTGAGAGAGATCGACAGACAGAGAAAGAGAGAGATTGTGTGTGTGTGTGTGTGTGTGTGTGTGTGTGTGTGTGTGTGTGTGTGTGTGTGAGTGTCTGTGTCCGTGTCTCTGTTTGTAAGTGTCTATGTATGTTCTTCAGTGTTTTGATGTAATGTGTAGACGGGCGCAATAGCTGAGTGGTTAAAGCGTTGGACTGTCAATCTGAGGGTCCCGGGTTCGAATCACGGTGACGGCGCCTGGTGGGTAAAGGGTGGAGATTTTTACGATCTCCCAGGTCAACATATGTGCAGACCTGCTAGTGCCTGAACCCCCTTCGTGTGTATATGCAAGCAGAAGATCAAATACGCACGTTAAAGACCCTGTAATCCATGTCAGCGTTCGGTGGGTTATGGAAACAAGAACATACCCAGCATGCACACCCCCGAAAACGGAGTATGGCTGCCTACATGGCGGGGTAAAAACGGTCATACACGTGAAAGCCCACTCGTGTGCATACGAGTGAACGCAGAAGAAGAAGAAGATGTAATGTGTATTCACATAGTGTGATTATCAACACCCCCCAAAAAATCCAAATATCAAGGAGCAAGAAGTAACAACTCTCACCAACACCACTTTTATTGTCATTCACCCTCCTCCTGTGGCTCAGGTTTTTTTTTAAATAATAAATGAATACACATCATCCTGCAAACTATGTAGCAGGTACACTCCTTTTAATCCTGACACACTTAAGCAGCACCGACAATATGATTTTAAATTATCAGTCTGCAACGTAGAGTGATGGCCTAGGGGTAACGCGTCCGCATAGGAAGCGAGAGAATTTGAGCGCACTGGTTCGAATCACGGCTCAGCCACCGATATTTTCTTCCCCTCCACTAGACCTTGAGTGGTGGTCTGAACGCTAGTCATTCGGATGAGACGATAAACCGAGGTCCCGTGTGCAGCATGCACTTAGCACATGTAAAAGAACCCACGGCAACAAAGGGGTTGTTCCTGGCAAAATTCTGTAGGAAAATCCACTTCGATAGGAAAAACAAATAAAAGTGCATGCAGGAAAAAATATTAAAAAATGGGTGGCTCTGTAGTATAGCGATGCGCTCCCATGGGGAGAGCAGCCCGAATTTCACACAGAGAAATCTGTTGTGATAAAAAGAAATACAAATACAAATACAACTTTCTCATTATACCCCCATAAGCAGCACAGCAATCTAAGTTTTTTTTGTTCTTTGTTGTTGTTTTTGGAGTTTTTTTGCTGCACTGTTTCAGTGGCATTACTCCCACACCGCTCATTTAGATTCCCCCATACACGGCCACACCCGGGTTCGTCCATCACAGTTCCAGCATCAGCAGTCCTCAGGGAACCATCGATGTTAGGTCGCCAGGAGGCCACACACCAGAGGAGATCCTGCACTGCTGCTGAGTCACTTCGGTGGTGTTCAGTGGTGCCTGTTCTGATTTAACGTACTTAGGACACCACCTCCTAAACCCCCTACTAACGACAATAATGGCTTAGTCGCGGAGCCAGACTGAGTAAGCGTCCCTCCCAGGGTGGAGACCCCCACCACGTCCCCCAAACAACAGCCCCACATGAATCTGCCGACACCGAAGACACTGACAGGACTCACCCCAAGCACAGAAGTTGAGGGGCATTGAAACTGAGGTCACCATGAGAGCAGGGCATGAAAGGCCACAGACTTTGAGACTGTTTTGTCTATATTGATGATGATGGAGGAGGAGGATGACGATGACGATGTTGCCATGGAGGTCCATTTTGGTTTGGCAATCTAAGTTATTTCAATGGCTTAGTCACGGAGCCAGACTGACGCTAATGCTAACGTCCATATTCTAAATATATTTCTGTTAATAATTACGATGTAATAATTAATTGCAATGTTTTAAAAGCGAATATGTGAAATGCTTTTATTTGAGAACATATGTTTATTACTCTTGTTTAATCAAGTTATCCGCGTGTGTGGGGTGGGTTGGGGTGGGTGGGTACGGGTGTGTGCTGATTATCTGGTTGTGGTTTTCTGCAATTTATCTTTATTCTTATCTTATCTGTCTATTATAATCAATGTGCAATATAGTAGGTTATGCTTACAATAATTATATTCAAAATAATGTTTCATAATTCTTTCTGTTTTTACATTAAGAATACCAGTTATTACCTGCAGTGTGTGGATGTATGTATGAAACGGTGTAAGTGATATTTTTTACATTTGTGTCTTCGTAATATTCGTAAAAGCTGTTGTTGACTTTTACAGTTATGGTCCCCATGTTGTTTACTTGTCTATGTTGTGATAATGCACCTGACCAAATTTCTCCAGTTGGAGATAATAAAGTTATTCTTATTCTTATTCTTAAACACTTTTATGGTGTGAGCAGGCACCAGGGCTCCGAGGTCAATAGTACACCACGACCTCGTAGTTAACTCTCTCCATACGAACGGCAAAAGAGACGACATTAACAGCGTTTCACCCCAATAACCACCACCAAAATATTACCAGCAGAAGGCTCTTACACTGAAGACGTGACTGTTGACAAAGAATACCACAATTCTGACGACGGAAGCTAAAGGTTGGGTCATTGAGACACCCACTGGACATCCGAGGGGTCTGTGTAGAGGAGAAGAGAGGACTGGCCGTACTGAGTGAGTTAAGAGTGTTGCGACCTCCTCCCTCCAGGTGTGTCGGGTGTGTGGTTCGTGTCCTGGCAGTACCTGGTGGACTTACAGGTAGAGAGTTTTCCCACCCTCCCAGGTCACCACACACACAGACTGCAACGGTGCTGACACCTTCATCACATCACATTGTTGTGGCCTCACACTGCAGAAAGTCAAACATACAAGCTTCCTTTTCTCAGTCTTCTTCTTCTGCTGCTGCTGCTGCTGCTGCTGCTGCTGCTGCTGCTGCTGCTGTGCTTGTGGGCTCCAACTCCCACGTTGACTCGTATGTACCAGGGAGTTTTAACATGCATGACAATTTTTACCCATCATATACTCAGTCATACTGTTTTCAGAGCTAAATAAATACACATGCTAAAGATATTGTATTCGGTGTTAGCATTGGGTGGGTTATGGACACATGAGATATTTAGCAAGCACCTGTTCCTCCAAATGGCTGAACGGTTGCCTGAATCCAGGGGGTGGGGGGGAGAGGAATATGACTATAGAGTCAACCAGCAAAAAGAAGTGAACACAGAAAGTTTGCACCTCATGAACAAGGATGACAGCACTATAGAACTGTCTCCCCACCTCTGATCCCCAAAAGATCAGGGGGCCGACAACAGTCACGCCCCGACACAGACGCAACATCCTACACAACTGATGACAACAACCATGACAGTGACTGATGATGACTTTACATGACTCACCTTGATCTTGCCGTCCGGTGTTGGGGTCAGAGCGTGACACGGAGACCCTTTCCGCACTTCACACAGCGGAGAGGTCATGACCGCCGTTTCCATGGCGTCGCTGAGCTGCTGCAAGCCATGTCTCAAGGACCACGAGGCCCACTTCTCTTCTTTGGCTCGCTTCTCCAAGGCGCTAGGCTGGGGTGGTGCCGACCCTGGGTAGAGAGACATGTGGGCAGGTTTTTTGAACAGACTGATGTGGATACTTACATAGAGTGGTCACATTCCATGCTCTGCCTGTACTGATTGGTCAAGAGTCCAAGCTCTACTTACACAGATTGATCAGAGTCCAAGCTGTACTTATATATAGATTGGTCAAGAGTCCAAGCACTACCTATGAAGATTGGTCACAGTCCAAGCTCTACTTATATACCGGTAGATTGGTCACAGTCCAAGCTCTTATATAAACTGGTAAGTGTCCAAGCTCTACTTATATAGATTGGTCACAGTCTGAGCTCTACTTATATAGATTGGTCACAGTCCAAGCTCTACTTATATAGATTGGTCACAGTCTGAGCTCTACTTATATAGATTGGTCACAGTCTGAGCTCTACTTATATAGATTGGTCACAGTCTGAGCTCTACTTATATAGATTGGTCACAGTCTGAGCTCTACTTATATAGACTGGTCACAGTCCAAGCTCTACTTATATAGATTGGTCACAGTCTGAGCTCTACTTATATAAAGCCCTCCCCACACCTGCCACACACATACACACACTACACACACACACACACACACACACACACACACACACACACACACACACACACACTACACACATACACACACATACTACACACATACACACACACACACACTACACACACACACACACTAAACACACTACACACACACACTACACACACTACACACACACACACACACACACACACACACACACACACACACACTACACACACACACACACACACACACACTAAACACACACACACACACACACACACACACACACACACACCTCTAGCTTTGAACATTGCGGCAGTGAGAGAGCCATGCTGCCTCTCCATACGGAAGATGTCGGGGAAACATGACTTCATGGACAGCTTCCGACAGTCGTTGGCGAAGATTCCCCTACACATGGCGTCCACCGCAATGTCTGCAAACTGTCCAAATTCAAGATTCCATGAATCTTTCACCCCTTCTGGGATATGGAGGGCTTATTCTAAAGACAACATTATCTGGAGTGTGATTAGGTTTAGCACAGCACAGCATAGCACACACACACACACACACACACACACACACACACACACACTCATGCAAACAAGCACACACACACACAAACAAACACACACACACATGCTACACCCTCATACAAACAAGCACACACACACACAAACTAACACACACACACACACACACACACACACACACACACACACACACACACAAACACACACACACTCAAGCTTGTACATACAACACAACACAACACATTACAAATACAACACAGCACAGCACAGCACATCAAACAACACACACACACACACACACACACACACACACACACACCAAAATACAGCAGATTACAATACAAATACAAAACAGCACAGCAAAGCACCCCACACACACACACACTCATACACACAAACTCTCTCCCTCTCTCTCTCTCCCTCTCTAACCTCTGCCCCCAACCGTCTCCCCACAAAGCTGTGAATGGTTTCATCCTGTGCCGTGTTACGTTTGGCGAAGGGCTCCCCCAGGAAGTTGAGGAGAAGAGGACGCGAGAAGGGTGGGACCGTTTTCAGCACTCCCCCCACGCCTGTCAAACAGCACAGCAGTCCACCTCTGTACACGTGTAGAGGAGCATGATGCTAAGGTTCATGGAGATCACCTTGTATTCAGGAAACACTGGGCTTTGCATATTAAAAAAAAAAACCTCTTTAATACGGAAAACGATACTGTTAACTGACTTCTATGCAATGAAACTTTATTCTGTTTAGATGAAGGTACTAACAACAGCGTTAATCAATATGATGTATGGCATTTTGTTTATATCATTTATGAAAATAAAAAAGCGCAAACATGACATTCAACAAATTTAATGTCCGTCGGTATGCGTAAGTTAAAAGCTGCGGGCGTAGTGAACAGTTTTGTGATGGGGGAAATTAAAGACTTGCAAATTATGTGCAGTTTTTTGTGTGTGTGATTCGATTTTGTTTGTGGTGATTCACTTTTGTTTTTCCTCTATTTGTATGTCTTTCTTTCTTATGTTTGTATTTAGAAGAAAAAAAGAGAATAAAAATGGTATTTTCTATTTACATAAAACAAATTAAACATCCCACCCCCCTACCCCCACCTCTGTATAAATCACCACTGAAATAATCTGTATTAATTAGTGATTCTTAAAAATCAAGTAAGGAGGAAAACAAGAATCTGAAATTCCAGGCATGTTCTGTAAGGGAAATAACCCTGGTTTTGCTGTGGTGTTGTCGTTGTCGTTGTTGCTGTTATTGATTTTCACTATGTTGTTTAACGTTATTATTGTAGGTGGTTTTTGAAATGAGAAACCCTGGAAGTGACTGTTTGGAAGAAGTTCACAAGCTTTGAGATGCCTGTTTTGTCTGTCTGTCTGTTCTGTGTCTGTTTGTCTGTGTTTTTTTACATATACCTGTATGCAGGTAGGAAATTTGTATATTTGTATGCTCATAGGGTTGCATGTAAATTCGCTGGCACACTTGTACTTATGAATATATATGTTTAATGCATGCATGCTTACACAGATCTTTTTTGTGTACAGGTGCATGGTTAAACTTTTCTAACACAAACATGAATTCTATATTGTGATCATTAAAAGAAAAAAAAAGTTAGTGCTTTAATAACTTCATTGCATCCTTCAGAGTTCATAAAATCAGACTATGAGGAAGAGATGAATTGTATACATTTGGCAGTGACAAAAAATAACAACAAAAAACAACAAAAAAAACCCACACACACCTTATTCTGCGACATTTTCATGCATTATTCTAATAAGATGTATTTGTGTATGCTATGTTTTTAAACATTGTAAAAAAAAAAACAAAAAAAACAACAACACACACACAGGGGGAAACCTGTGACAAGTGTGACAGCTGTGGAAATGCACGTGGCTATCAACATTTGTTGTGACCACACTGTCGCTGATGAAATCGTCCCTGACGTTTCTGAATCTACCCTCTTCTACTCTACACACACACACACACACACACACACACACACACACACACACACATGTCCCAGCACATATACAAAAACACACACACAAATACAAGCGCACATGCACATGAACAAACAAATATGCAAACAAATGCATGCACATGCATACATGCACACACGCACAAACACACACACACACTCACTCACACACATATGCATGTTTGCACACACACACACACACACACACACAGACACACACATGCAAATGCACTCATGTACAGGCATACATACACATGCATTCACTTTTGCAAACACACACACACACGCACACATAATCTCTCTCTCTCTCTCATTCTCTCTCTCTCTCTCTCTCTCTCACACACACACACACACACACACACACACACACACACACACACACACACACACACAGACACACACACACACACACAAGCGCACACACTTAATGGATTTTCCATCTTCTCTACATTGCTCCTCTCTCCAGAGACCAAACAACAGTCATCAGGAATCTGTTTGTTGTTGTTTTTCCTTCCTTTTTTTTTTCATATTCCCTGTCTAGCCCTACCATCCTCACTATTTTATATATTATTATACAGCTCCAGCAACAAAATATCCCCCCACACCCCCTCACCCCGCCTCCACCACCTCCATCCAAAAATTATGTCTCCTGAAGTCCAACATCAGTGCTGTTTACAGATGTTAACAGAGATGATGCCCAAAATACAATCTTTTTATTTTATGAAGGCCAGGTGCGCTGTACAAGAAACAGAGAAGTAAGCTGCCACAGGTAATTGATAACATAATTATATTAATCCTTTAATAATGGGAAAAAAAAGAAAAAAAATATAGGAGAGAAAGAGAGACAGAGACAGAGAGAGAAGAAACAAGCAGATGAAGAGCAACAATAACAATGTCAATGCATATATATATACAAGAATATTGTGATAAAGAAATACACAATTGCATTTCCATTTCACACACACACACACACACACACACACACACACCATTGAACACAAATTCTCGAACACAATTATACCATGCCATCCCACCCAATAATCCATCAATAGTCCATGTAAACAGAAATCTAGAAACAGTGTAGACCAGATGGGGTGGTGACGGGGAAGGGGGAGGGGGGGGTAGCTAAGGTGTAGCTAAGAGATATGGCTTAATGGTGGGACCTGAACACTCTGAATGCAGATATCTGACGAAGGTCCATAGACAGAGAAAGAGCAATGGCCAACTGTGGAGTGTTCGAATCTGGGAAACGTGGAAACACATAGTGGATATAAAGCTGACCGTAGTGTGCGAGATGGGGTGTAGAGGTGAAGGAAGTCACAGAATTACGACAGGTAGTAGTATACATCACAACTGGACGAGGACGTCGGGGCTCCAAAATGCTGCAGGTTTCTGGGGGGAGGTGGGGGGGGGGGGGTTGTTGTTGTTTTGTTTTGTTTTTTGTTGTTATTTTTTGTTTTGTTTTGTTTTTTACACACACAAAAAAAATTCAAGTTTTACTGCTGCTACACATCAGTTCAGGTTGTGTCAAAACACAGCTTGCGTTCAGTGTCTAAGCAATCAATGCTGACCCCCACTGCTGTCATCACAGACAGGATGGGCAGGCGAGGATCACATTCCTTTTGCTGCAGGAAGCAGTCTTGTTCCGGAGACTGAAAGCCAACAGCAGCATCAAGCTGACACATATTTTTTTTCTCAACAGATTTCTCTGTGTGAAATTCTGGGCTGCTCTCCCCAGGGACAGCAAATCGCTACAATGAAAGCTACGCACCCCCCTCACCCACCCCACCCCCCTCCTCAACAGACCCCCTGCCCCCCCACACCTCCTTTTTTTTCTGACACACAGATGTTTATACAAGGCAAGGGAGGTGTTCAGCCCTGTCGTGATCCAACACAGATAGTTCCCTGTGACACAGGAAGCCTGTGTCTGGTTAACTGTGTGGGGTGGGATGGGGAGTGGAGGTGGGGGCCGGAGGGGGGCGGGGGGGGGTGTACAGGAGTGGGAGAAGAGACACTGAGTAATGCCATGCTTGATGGTATGAGCAAAGGGGGCAGAAAACACACACACACACACACAAACAAAAAGAAGCACTAAGCGGGTGTATAATTTCAGTTTCAGTTACAAGGACATGTCAAAGCATGATGACTAATCCACATAATAATGCTACACCACACCTGTAAAAAAAAAGATGTATGTGCGAGTGTGTGTGTGTGTGTGTGTGTGTGGAAAAAAAATGTTCAAAAATAAGAAATTCTAAAAATAATAAAACATATGCCTGACCTACACACAAACCCAACACGCTGGTCACACCTTGAGAGCCTGCCCTAGGTCTGTGTTAAACATGAACATAAAATGAAACAAAATAACTAAACAAAATAAAGAAATAAGTAAATACATCAAAAAACATATAGCAGAATGAAACATACAATGATACACAGAGGAAAATTGAATGATAAGAAATAAGAATGAGAATGGGCCATACTCCACAATCATATGCGCATCCACACAAGCATGCACACACACACACACACACACACACACACACACACACACACAGTGTACACAAGCGTGTGTACAGGTGTGCCTACAACATAGAGAACAGGTGTACTCACTGCTGGGCAGGGCACACAACCGTCCCCCTGTGTACAGGAAGCGTTTCTTTGCAGCAGCGTCAGAGCGACGAACCACCAGGATGTCTTGAGTCAGTCCCAGTTCCTCCGCCTGCCATCATGACAAAAACTGACCCGTCATGACACACACTGACCAGCCATTTAAACACACTGACCAGCCATCATGACACACTGACCAGCCATTTAAACACACTGACCAGTCATCATGACACACACTGACCAGTCATCATGATACACACACTGACCCGTCATGACACACACTGACCAGTCATCATGACACACACTGACCCGTCATGACACACTGACCAGTCATCATGACACACACTGACCAGTCATGACACACACTGACCAGTCATGACACACACTGACCAGTCATCATGACACACACTGACCAGTCATCATGACACACACTGAACAGTCATGACACACACTGAACAGTCATGACACACACTGAACAGTCATGACACACACTGACCAGTCATGACACACACTGACCAGTCATCATGACACACACTGACCAGTCATCATGACACACTGACCAGTCATCATGACACACACTGACCAGTCATCGTGACACACACTGACCAGTCATCATGACACACACACTGACCAGTCATGACACACACTGACCAGTCATGACACACACTGACCAGTCATCATGACACACACTGACCCGTCATGACACACACTGACCAGTCATCATGACACACACTGACCAGTCATGACACACTGGCCAGTCATCATGACACACACTGACCAGTCATCGTGACACACACTGACCAGTCATCATGACACACACTGACCAGTCATCATGACACACACTGACCAGTCATCATGACACACACTGACCAGTCATGACACACACTGACCAGTCATCATGACACACACTGACCAGTCATCATGACACACACTGACCAGTCATGACACACTGACCAGTCATCATGACACACACTGACCAGTCATGACACACACTGACCAGTCATCATGACACACACTGAACAGTCATGACACACTGAACAGTCATGACACACACTGACCAGTCATCATGACACACACTGAACAGTCATGACACACACTGACCAGTCATGACATACACTGACCAGTCATCATGACACACACTGACCAGTCATCATGACACACACTGAACAGTCATGACACACACTGATGAGTCATCATGACATACACTGAACAGTCATGACACACACTGACCAGTCATCATGACATACACTGACCAGTCATCATGACACACACTGAACAGTCATGACACACTGAACAGTCATGACACACACTGACCAGTCATCATGACACACACTGAACAGTCATGACACACACTGACCAGTCATCATGACACACACTGAACAGTCATGACACACACTGACCAGTCATCATGACACACACTGACCAGTCATGACACACTGACCAGTCATCATGACACACACTGACCAGTCATGACACACTGACCAGTCATCGACACACTGACCAGTCATCACACACACTGAACAGTCATCACACACACTGACCACTCATGACACGCACTGACCAATCATCATGACACACACTGACCTGCCGTCATGACACACACTGACCCATCGTCATGACACACTGACCAGTCATCACACACACACACACACACACACACACACACACACACTGACCCGTCGTCATGATACACTGACCAGTCATGACACACACTGACCTGCAGTCATGACACACACTGACCAGTCGTCATGACACACACTGACCAGTCATCATGACACACACTGACCAGTCATCATGACACACACTGACCAGTCATCACACACACACACACACACACACACACACACACACACTGACCAGTCATGACACACACACTGACCCGCTGTCATGACACACACTGACCTGTCATCATGACACACTGACCAGTCATGACACACACTGACCAGTCATGACACACACTGACCAGTTATGACACACTAACTAATAATCAATGACACACTGACCAGTCATGACACACACTGACCAGTCATGACACACACTAACCAGTTATGACACACTAACTAATAATCAATGACACACTGATCAGTCATAACATACACTAAACCGTCATAAAACACACTGATAGTAATGACACACTGACCAGAAATTAATGACACACACTGACTAGCCATGACACACTGACCAGTCGTGACACAATGACCAGTCATTGCACTCTGACCAGTTATGACACACACACTGACCAGCCATCATGACACACACACTGACACATCATTACACATGCTGACCAGTCATGACACAATGACCAGCCATGACACAATGACCAGTCATTGCACACTGACTAGTCATGACACACACTGACCAGCCATCATGACACATACTGACAAGTGATGACACATGCTGACCAGTCATGACACAATGACCAATCAACACTGCCACGTGAACAGTCTGTGACACAAGCAATGTCTTTTAACTAACTTAGATGTCATTTTGTGGGAATGAAAAAAAAAAATTCAAACATCAACACTGCTGATACTGCAACATTAACACTGCTGCAGCTATAACATTGCAATATTAGCACAATATGACACTTCAAACATCAGCAGAGTTAATACTATAACATAAACAAAATTCAACACTTCAAACATCATCAGTGAAATTTCAATAACGTTGACTCAATGCAAAAACTTCAAGCATTAACCCTTTCACCACCAAGCTCGCATTTATGCACAGGCGTGGCAGACGACCCATGTCACTGAAAGGTGACCATTCACTGGTCCGTTATCCATGAAACTACTGCTCTTAATGTTCGGTGGTAGGATAGGCCATATTTTCTATACATCACAGGAGGAATCCCCAGCTATTCTTAGCCACTGTCTTTTCTGTGTTAAACCACAAGGGAATTTTGTACTCTAAACTGACTGGCGGCAAAAGGGTTAACAGTGACAACACCTCAGCATTAACACTGTGTTACAGTTCAAACATCAGCAGTGATAGCATTGCAATATCAACACGATATAATAACACTTAAGAAACATCAGCAGTGATAATATCAAATATTAACAAGATCAGCACTTCAAACATCAACACACATTATTTTAATACTATGTAACACTTCAAACATCAGCAGTCATAATACCACAATGTCAACACAATGTAGTAACACTTCAAACATCAACACTACATGTGCACGCACGCGCGCGCGCGCGCGCACACACACACACACACACACACACACACACACACAAACACACACACACACACACACAGTAAAACATAAGAAACCAGAAAAAACTACAACGAAATGTGACAAGCCCATCAACACCACTGGGAAAAAAGAAACACCAAAGCAGCAAAAGCTCCAGAACGCTGACGTCAAACCAGTCCCTGACAAGACCTCGTCGAATTACGTCAAAGAAAAGCAGACTTACACGAAACGTTACAATAAGAACACAGAGGAACACGAGGACCTTCCAAAAGTGCTGATCCTACATGATTCAGTAATGAATGGAGTAAACGAAAAAAGACTTGGAAGATCATACTTCTTTCAGGCTTCGAAACAAAGGAACCACACCTTACATGAGACACAGAAATCCCTACAAGATTTTTCTTCACCCCCAGAAAAAACGGACCTTGTTGTAATTCACTGCGGTATCAACGACCTGAAAGTGAACGAACCTGCAGAACTATGCAAATCATTCGTTTCCACAATAAAAGAAACTGCGCAGAAATACACCCATATAAAATTCATCATAAGCAAATTCACACCAGTAAAAGATAAAAAAACAGAAATCAGAAGACAGTTGTTTAACGCTATCGTCAGCTCCGACCTGTACGATGTGGCCAACATTTCATTTGTAGAAAATGATAACTTCAAACCGCATCATCTTCGGGACAGCATCCATCTGAATCAGAGTCTACTGGCAGTCAACGTAGGGCGACACGTCCGAGATCTGCTGTGGGAGAGACCAAGACGACCTGCACGCCCCACCAGACACCATCCACACCAGTTCTACCCCACACGTCCTCGTCATGACTGGTACAACAATTACGCCGTCCTGACAGACTGGTCCATGTATTGACATTTGCATCATCTTAAACGCCACAGCCAGCCTTGACTGTTTTCACCACAGAGACAGAACTGCTGAGTTTTCTACACTCCGCCGTTTCTAACACAATATAATTTCATTATTTTATTAGACGTTAAGCATTTTAATTTTTTTTTTTTCTTGTTCATAACTAGTCCCTGCAGCTACTGTTTTAAGTGACAAAAATTACTGTTTAATTTTTGATTTACAACTGTGGTAAGTCGAATAAGTAGTTGACTCAATCACAAATTGTATAAGTATTATTATTATTATTATTGTTGTTGTTGTTTTATTTTCTAATTTAGAGTTTCTTATTTTCTTTTTCCTTATACCCTCCACACACTATACCCAACATACACATACTCTCCTCCATAATGCCCCCCATTCGCAAACATGCAATCCAGGTTATGCAGTGGAATGCTAGATCCATCTCCACAAATTTACCATATCTTATCCAACATTTGGCAAATAATAACTACCAACACACAGATTTGCTCACCAAGTGCAGAGTGTTCCGACCACTGGGCCCTACAGGGCGCAGACTGCGAGGCCCGAACTCAAACACGCTGCCATCGCTGTGCTTCACCGACTGCATCCATCCTCCCACCCGCTTACTCCCCTCCAGAAGAATAATCTGTCATCCATTTTTTTTTTAAGTCTTGTTTCAATTCCTCACAGAACAAGCAAAAAGTACAGAATATAGTAACTAAAAATTAGAATTTAGGAGAGAAAAAAAAGAGAGAGAAACACAGTATTTATCCAAACTTTTCAATTATGGACAGAAAGGATTTGTTTCCCTTTATTTTGTTATTCTGTTTGGTGGTGGTGGTGGTGGTGGTGGTAGTGGTGGTCTCTGTGTGTGTTCGTTCTTTAGTTTAACGTCTTTTCACTGTAAGTGATATTAGACAAGGGTAGGAAAAAAAATGAGTGGGTGGAGGGGGGGGTGGGGGGTGGGGGGTGGGGGGGGAATTACTGTGTATGCATGTAAGTGAAAGTGTGTGAGTGTGTGTGTGTGTGTGTGTGTGTGTGTGTGTGTGTTTGTGTGTGTGTGTTACATATAGAAAATGATTGATTTAAGTTTTGTTTTAAAAAAAAAACAAAAAAACATAACAATATAACATATTTCTAATGAAAAACTAACAACTATAACAGTGAACCAACTGGACTATTTAACAAGGAGTTGAAAAAGTCGTACATTCGCAATGGACTGCTGAAGATCGTCAACACTGAAGATGATTTCAGTTCAGGGATGTGAGACTTTAACATATCGCAAGTTGGTATATGATCGGCTGTTATGTGAGCACCACAGATGCAAGAAACATTACTGACATATTTTGTCCTAAAACAATTCATTTTCCATCTGCAGATTAGAGAAATGATTTGCCTCTTATGAAAATCATTATGGTAATGTTTTCCCATGAAACCATACATCTTCTGTATATTCTTATGTGTCTGTGTCTGTGTCTATGTGTGTGTGTGTGTGTGTGTGTGAGTGTGTGTGTGTGCATGTGTGAATGTGTGATTGTGAGAGAGAGAGGGGTATGGGGCAGAGAGAGGCAGTGGTGTTTTTAGACAAGTGTAAACACTGTTAATCATGGGACCATGGAAGAGGGGTGATGGGGGGGGGAGGAGGGAAGTGGGGTATGGTGTTTTGTTTGGGTTTTTTTGGGGGGGTGAGGAGGTCTAGACTGATGGGGTTAACTGTGTGATTTGTAACATGTCACATATACATACCGTGTTGTGTCCACCTTTGCCTCTGTGACTGGGCATGTGTAGTGTATAACTGTTTCTTCTGAATGTTGCCTGACTTCATCAATCACGCAGATCAAGTGAACATAAATTATGCACACACATACATATCACACACACACACACACACACACACACACACACACACACACACATATATATATATATATATATATATATACTCTAAAAAAATAATTTCTAAAAGGTTACTATAGGAATACATAAAAGTAATGCTATCAAACTTAATCATCAAATTTACTTCTCTCTTTTTTTTTTTTTCTTCGTTTTGTTCTAAAAATAACTAAATTTTCTTTTCTCTTCCTCACCTTGCCAATGCTGGCGGCTTGTCTCTGCAGGTAATAGGCTGCTGCCAGCCCACTCACCCCTCCCCCCAACACCACCACTGTTGCCATGATGAAGACCGACGATGGTGTTCAACTCAAGTGCCTTTCTGCATCCGTCTGTTGCTATCAGCAACTGGGCTCCCCCTCACCTCCACTCCCTCCTCACAGCCTCACTCCATGGGCAGGGTGTGGGTGTGAATATATCTGAAAGGGAGGAAAGCATTTTGTTTTTGTTTTTTGTTTTTTTGTTGTTGTTGTTTTTTTAATAAACATTTTTATTCAAGTTTAACATTTAATGAATGCATACATACATTACATACATACAGGCGGACATACAAAAACTGAATTTGTAATTATCAATATTATTACTTATTATACATTATTTAAACTATAAAGCAGGAAAACAACAACACAACATTGTTTTTATACAGAAAAAAAAACACAAATAAAGTCATATGCACTGCATAAAAAAAAGTAAATAAATGAAAGGAATTTTTTTTTTTTTTTAAAAGAACAAACGTTACATTCGTGGTTGTCATTCCTCCTCCTCCTCGTTGCCTTCTATCATTTTTATGTATGGGTACCATTTTCTAGAAAATGCTATGGACATCATTTCCATCGCATTTTGTTTTAAACAAAGGCCAAAGGTTCAAGCTTATATCACAGATTGACATAGGTTTACAGCTGGGCCAACAGCAAAGTGAGAGGTGTATTACCAATGGTTTCTCCATTGTAATGGGAAATCATTTATAGCTTAGTCTTTTGTGAAGGGCTGTGACTCTCAAACCAGGAGGCAAAATTGCACTGGCTCTTAACTCTCTCCATACGAACGGCGAAAGAGACGATGTTAACAGCGTTTCACCCCAATTACCATCATCAAAATATTGCAAGCGGAAGGCTCTTATACTGAAGAGGTGAATGTTGACAAAGAATACCACAATTCTCGGACAACGGAGGCTAAAGGTTGGGTCATAGAGACACCCACTGGACATCCGAGGGGTCTGTGTAGAGGAGAAGAGAGGGCTGAGTTAATGCTGCAGCCTTGGGGTCAGTTGGTCTTTGGGAACCATCCCAGCGCCATCTGTCCTAAAACCCTCTTGGCTGAGAGAGTGGGGATGAAACTTCGACACTTTCCACAATAATCAAACTCTAGCCCAGATAGTCGGGACAGCAGTTGCCTCCTCTGCTGTTCTGACGGTCCCAATTGGACACGACTGACAATCATACAAAGGTTCAAGGCTCTACTGTCTTTCACGGCCATGGGGGAAAAGCAGGGGGCAGTGATTTCACGTCCACTGTGTCTGGGGCTTGACATTTGAAGGTACGATCTGACACTCTCCTTCCTGATGTTTTAACCTTCCCTGATTGAAGTCTGGTACTCATTCACACCTGAGGCTAAGTGAGAAAAAGTGGAGTATCGTTGTGCCTTTCCCAAGGAAACACCACCTTTCCAAAATGGGGTCTTGAACTGAACTTCGATTGCAGGGTGAACGCTGGATCAGAAGTCACACACACACACACACACACACACACACACACATGTAGACACACCAACAATTGTTCAGATCTCTACAACAGATCTCGCTCAAGCCCCGTATGGGTAATATCTAAATAAATTCTCTGATTGTTCATTGGTTAAGTGCACTGCAGACTACAGGTGACCTTTTCTGTAAGGTCACACTACTGTGCTTTGTAAAGGTTCTGAACTTTTTTTCAATCAGTTCATGAGAACTGCAAAAAGGTTATGGCAGGGACACAGTCATATCTGTGTGTAGTAAAATCCCTGTCCAAATGTTCAACTTTCCAAAGAGAACTTTGAAACTACGTCCATGTCTATGATTGTGATACACAACAGAGTGTTCCTGTGGAAACGTTCAATCTTTTCTCAACCCTTTGTCCCACAAATCTGTGTGTGTTAGTGTGTGTGCGTTAGTGTGTATGTTAGTGTGTGTGTGTGTGTGTGTGTGCGTGCGCACGCGCACACGCCTCTGTGTGTCTGTTTATGTATTTGTATGTGACTGTTGTGTGTGTACATCTGTAGGTGCATTTGCAGCATGTCTGCATACATGTGCATGTGTGTCTGTGCCTGTATGTATAGATCTCTGTGTGCATGTGTGTGTGTGTGTGTGTGTGTGCGCGTGTGTAGACATGCATATATATGTGCATGTGTACATGTGTGTGCATATGTATGTGTGTGTCTGTCTGTGTGTTTGTGTCTGTATGTGTCTGTGTGTGCGTGCAAATTATGTACACAAACTTACTCCAGCAAGTAAACACACTGACAGTGCAGTCCTCAAGATCAGATCAGATCAAGAAGTATATGATGAAATACTGAAGCAGTCTGTCAACAATGTGCCAGGGTCACATACGTGTCACACTTCACGGCGTGCACAATGTCACGATCTCACCGTCAAGGTTTCAGGTTTTGCCGATAAAAATAGATCACAGCAACAAGTTATATGATGCTATGCCACGCACTGTCTGTGGTACATTCACTCTCACGATCGCATTCCATAACAGTACTGCTTCACGCCAAGCCGCTCATGCTTTTCCTTTTTGGGCCACTCATAAATCAAAAGTTCGTCAGACCATAACTGACTGCTGTTTTGGGACACCAATAACAAAGCGCCTAGTCATGCTCTCCCCCAGCATTGCACACTTCTCTCATGCTCTCTGCGCTGACGTTCAAACTTTCGGCTGCTCGTACCTCTGCTGCATTTTTAGCGCTGTGGGTCCGAGACACTCCGCGACTTGGATAAAAAATATGATGCATCTGTTATGCTTCTGAATTACATATCCCTGCACTTCTCTACCGGCAATCTAAAATAAGTAAATAAATAAACATCGTAAAATGGTAACATACCGAAGCATTGAGCAGACAGCACATGCAGGTGGATTACTCTGCTTTGATCAATGCTTGAATGAGAGTGATCTCCCCTATACTGCTACAGCCGCGTGATTTGATAAACTTTGCAAAAATGTCCGAACAATAATTTTTAAAATCAGGTTGTTTCATCGGAGCACAAATTGATAAGTATCTTATTGTTCGTATGCATTGGTTTTACATGTTTACATCTTCACCTGCTGCGGATATGTCACCGAGTTTTCTTCGGTAATATCGCAACAAAATCATAACTAATTTATTTTTGTTATTTTCAGCAGACGTCTTGCAACAAATTCTCTCTCTCTCTCTCTCTCTCTCTCACACACACACACACACACACACACACACACACACACAGTGACACAAACATGCACGCCGGGACGCACGCACATTCATCAGGGTAAGAAATCTTTATTTTTCTGCAACCTTTCTGCAATAACTCTGGCAGGTTTGGTTTGGTTTTGTTGGCTCTCTCTCTCTCTCTCTCTCTCTCTCTCTCTCTTTCCAGTCGCTTACCGTACTTACGAATCACTTGTGAAGCAATTTAAGTGTTAAAAAATTCCAAAAAGTGACTGAGTAACCAC
Organism: Babylonia areolata; assembly: GCF_041734735.1. NCBI lineage: Eukaryota > Metazoa > Mollusca > Gastropoda > Neogastropoda > Buccinidae > Babylonia > Babylonia areolata. The sequence goes on along the minus strand of NC_134888.1, from coordinate 37,276,719 downwards.
CACCAGAGATCATGGAACACACCCTTCAGTGCATGAGCGTGACACTCGATCTTCTCTACTGGTGCTGGTGGAGCAGTTCATTGTCTTCTCCCCACCCCTTCACTGCAGCTCCACCGCCACCACTCCCCCCCTCCCCAACAAAGAAAAGGGTATAATTTGCCGACAGGGTCAGGTCAAGTTAAGGACTGATTCGGCATGTGTGTGGTATGGGTGCGGTGACAACGTATGTGTCTTATCAGTAAACTTTGTCAAGCTTTAACTTACAGATAAAACTGATTCTGATTCACACACACACACACACACACACACACACACACACACACACACACACACACACACACACACACACACACGCACGCACGCACGCACGCACGCACGGACTGGACGCACACTCACACACACACATACACACCCACCCACACACACACACACACACACACACACACACACACACACACACACACACACACGCATGCACGCACGGACTGGACGCCGCACACTCACACAGACACACACACACACACACACACACACACACAAACGTATACATGTAGCCCCAAGGCAGCCAATCCCTTGTTACCGCATCCCATGTAACTGGCAGGTAGCATGCAAGCAGGAGCACATCTTTCAGAAAATATAACCAGCCCTGTACTATGCAGTTCATTTTTTTGTTTTAAACTCTCCCCTCATCATTGAAAACTGCTACGTTCCAGTCTCTTCTTTATCATCATCATCATCATCATCATCATCATCATCATATCCATATGTATATAATTTGTATTTCATCCCAGCTGTTCACTTCTCTGTTGCTATTTTCCAACGAATGTGTGGAACCATGTAGTTTATCTCTCACATGATCACCAGAAGTGGGTGACATGATTTTTCTCAGTCTCATATATATATATATATATATATATATATATATATATATATATATATATATATATATAAAAGCTTATTGTACTGTGTTTATTCTATTGTGTTAATGTCTATGATTTTTTTCTATTGAATGGGTAAACTGTTTTTCTGTGGATTAAACTGCCTAGTTTTTCGCTGACCAACAAACCTGTCAACAATTTATTTTTGTACATATAATAAAGTATTTTTTGTATATTGCACATTGTATCTTGTACATGTATGTATCTCTCTCACTCTCAAAATTAACCTTTTACACAAACATTGCTGATAGTGAGTGGTGTTTTTATGAAAATCTTCAGTCACTTTCACACGCTCCTATTCCAGTGTTATGTAATGCAGCTGACAGAGCAAGCCAAAGTTTGTAAGTGAGGAAGAGACACGAAGCATTCTTTATACACATTCTCACTCACACGCGCGCACTAATTTAGAGTCAAAGCTTTTTTTCTTTTCTTTTTTTTCATTTGAATTGAATCCTTTACAAAGTATTTACACCACCAAATATCCTGAGGACAAACGCAACAAAGAAAATCGACAAACCTTTTATTTGAAAAAAACTTTTGGCAGGTATTTGGATCAAGTAAATGGGCCATTCATGACAGATAAAAAATGAACAAAGCTTTTATTTGAGAAAAAAAAAAAATCTTCACCAAGTAAGTAACTGGACAAGTATTATTAACTCACTCTAGCAACTGAACAAATGTGACAAGGTTTCCATTTGAAAACCAATTATTAGGACAAATCAGATAAACTAGATGCTCACAGCCCAGCCGACTATGCACATATGGGTCATTTCACAGCTGAACATCCGAAAGTTCACAACAACAAAAAAACAAGCACCAAATTGCAGGGAATTGTAAATGTTAGAAAGGTCAATGAAAATATTAACGGACTGATGCAGGTCAGCTTCAGTTATTTTGTTCGAAGCCGGTTGTTGTTTTTTTAAACACCCGGTTGTTAACCAGTCAAAACATTACACATCATAAGACAACTACTATCTTAAGCCCGCACGTGCACAGAACTCTCCTGACACTTGTGTACACTTACACCCTCGCGCATGCACAAACGCACTCAAACACACAGACCCACGCATACACGCAAACACACACATACACACACGCACAGAGGCTGCCACTGACTGGCAGCAAGAGGGATGAGAAAAGATCTCTGATGCCAAGAACGTGGTGTCTAGTGTGTTGCTTAGTCTATTGTATTTGGAAAAGCCCACAGAGACTCTGTTCCGTTTTGAAGAAATTTGCGCGATGTTGGTTTGGAAATGATGCCAATTATTTGTTTGATTTGCAAAGCATCACGCTCTACCTTTCATGTTAGACTTACGGCCGCTCCCTCTCTCTGCTTTTATTTCTTTGAGGCGATCGATGGTGTGATGGCCTTGTACCTGTTCTTTTTGATATTCTTGGACTTTTCTGAGGATTTCCGATTTTCCTAGATGTAGGCCGCTCGTTGGTGTTCCCACAATCAAACTGCAGTTCAGCTATCCAGTCATGGAGTCAAGGTCCGCCGTTGTCCCTCTCACAGGCTGAACAGTGAATGAGTTTCAGTTTCAGTAGCTCAAGGAGGTGTCACTGCGTTCGGACAAATGTATATACGCTACACCACATCTGTCAAGCAGATGCCTGACCAGCAGCGTAACCCAACGCGCTTTGTCAGGCTTTGAGAAAAAAATAAAAATAAAATAAATAAATAAATAAATAAAATAAAATAAATAAATAATAATTATATACTTTTTTAAAAATAAAATAAAAATAGATAAACAATAATAATGATGAAAATTAAATAAATAAATAAATAAAATAAATGAATAAAAAATAAAAACAATGATGATAAATAAGCAAATAAATGTACAAAAAGTGAATTAAAAAAAAAAGTGAATGAACGAACCTCCGGCCAGTGCTGAGAACCAGACCGCTTGAGTTGTGTTCCGGCGACACAAAAGTAATCGCACAGCAACACTACTGAAAGCGTGAGCGTCGGTGAACTCGTGCCCGCCAACCTCAACGCCATGCAGTTGAGCATGAGTATCTGTCCACAATTACTCTGTGTGTGTGTGTGTGTGTGTGTGTGTGTGTGTGAAATAACGACAGATACTTTATTGAGGGTAAACTGGATAACTTGAAAACTTATTCACACCACTCCCTCACAAAAACAAAACAAAACAAAAAAGACACCTAACACAATTTGAACAAACAACTTAAAACCTCGTGAAAAATTAACGCAGAAACACCAACGATAACATGAACATTTTGTTAAAGAGGCGTTCGAGGTGAACTTTTTTGACTGAGAAGAATTTACGAATAATTTATTGTCTTGAGAGACACAGAGAGAGAAGGGTGTGGACTGTCGTCAGCTTTGAGTTCACCGCACCGTCCACCCGCCTCATTATTTTAAATTGCAATTCGTGTGTTGATTTTATTGTTACATGCCGCAGTATCAAGTCCCCAGAGTTGTAACGTTAACTTCACAACCAGTAATGATTTCAATGTAATATAGAACTGATTAATGTTCATCAGCTGGTTATCTTGTTGTTTCTTCCTATACCTGATTATTGGGCACTCGCATGTGAATCATCATTGCTATAAATGTTGTTGTTTTTTAATGTGACATGTTGCAGTACCAAATAAGGCCCCAAAGTTCTGCAACAATGTCGGGTTGAACCTGGGAATCAATTCGATAACTTCAGAAACTGGGAAGTAGATCATTAGAGACATTTACTGGATATAGTGATACAAGTAGCAGTGAAGCTTTATTGTTGTTGTTTTTTGATACGCTGACATTTTAATGAGCATCAGCCACTGGCATCTCAGGACCGAAATATTCACCGATAATGGACCGGAAGCCCCACAGCACACACTAACTGCACACACACACACCACACACACACACGCACATAACGGCGAGTTCTTTTCCAAGGAACTCGGAAAACTGAAGCGGCTGCAGCTGACTGAAGTGCTCCCGCACCCCCACTGTGCGTTTTGTTGTTCTTGTTGTTGTTGTTTTGTTTTGTTTTTCGTGAATACCTTCTCTTTTTCTTCTTCTTTTTTTTCCTCTCGTACTGCTCAGTGCCGCACGGATCGGTCCGCTATCGTCTTCACGTCAAAACACCGTAAACTGCGGCAAGTTTTATGCGGGAAGCGCTGGCCATAATATGTCACACACACGCGCGCGCGCGCACACACACACACACACAATCACACACACACCATCATGTACTATTGTTCGTCGCGACCGAACTTCAAAGACCGAACTCTTCATGCGCAGGCACGTCCTGGTACAGCAGGGGCAAGGGGGGCGGGGAGTGAGGGGGGCATGCCGGGGGCAGCAGCGGGGACGGCTGCCGTGGCCCTCATGAGAAGGCCCATGGGTTGGATCTTCTGTCTTCCCTGGCCTGTTGTTTCTCAATGGTCACCATCGTCAAGCGTTGTTCTTCAAAGCTTCAGATGGGCCTGCCCTTCATAGCGTGTCGTCATGCGGTGTGTGCACAGAGTTTGTTTGTGTTTGTTGTTCTTCATCCACGAAGGAAATATTGCAGACTAGCAGTTATGTGGTCCTTGTATGTCTACCGCTTGGCCCTATGGCCTCCGTCCCTGATCGAGCTTACTTAGCATGTCTAGTTTAACACAGCCAGAATAATAGATGAAAAAGACAGGCAGTCAAGGCTACTGTCTTCCAATCATTATTCTATCTTCCATAATTTGATCCAATATAGTACCATGAAGAATGCACTGTTGGAAATAACTAATAATGTGATTTGTAGGAAATAATGACTGATCATAATTTGACTCTATTTTACCTTTCAGAATTGATACCGAGGATGTTGCGGATGCAGCAGATCGACGTGGAATTGGTTCAGCTTTCCCAGATGACCGCTACAGGTCCGTTTCTCGATTCCGGACATACAGTTGTAAAAAGGATATCAAGGACTACGTACAGCTTTGTGGACAACGTTCTTAATTGCCTCTCCAGACTTTCGTTCACAGGCGTTCATTCAAATGAGCTCCCGCATGACCTTGGACATATTGTGTAGGATTACCTTTACACAGTGAGCGACAGACCTGGAGGCGGAACCCGGAGAACAGTTCCATTCTATGCGGCGTCCCGCCAGTGGCTCATCACAGAGTTATGGGAGAAGAAAACTTTTTACAGGGTAGGCGCCAAGTTACAGCCCTATTTGACTCCATTCGTAGCTGGGAAGGGCTCAAACACATTTCAGTTTTCTATCGCTTTTGTCATCATTGAAAAGGCAAATCCGTTTTGATAAACTTTGGTGGGCAGCCACGACGTTTCCGTAGAATAAGTTGGTTGACAGCCTGTCAAACGCTTTGATAAGGTCCACGAAAAGCATAAGAGCTGCTATTCAGCGATTGTCATCCCTACACCGAACCTTTAACCACTGTCATGTACTCGTTTCACAGAACGATCTCCTAAACATACAAACATCAAGAATTCACTCACCTATTACGAACTGGTTAGATCTTACTTGAAATAAACACGTCATTCTTGCAACACTAATTCGTATAATGATAGTGAAATAGCTAGGTGGCGCTGCTGTTCCGATTTTTCTGTTCTCCAGATTCATCACTGACATTCCCAGCTGGGGGAAAGCCAGATTTCTCTCATTTTCTATTCTCTATTCTTAGCGAAGTGGGGAAAAAATAGTGACTGCGCAACATATGTCAGGTCAAATGACCTCTAACCCACAATTTCCCCCAACCTCCCACGCCCACCCGCCTCTCTCTCTCTCCCTCTCTCCTTTTCTTCTTCCCTCTTCCTGTTTTTGATGTCCATCTCCTCATCCCCCCCCCCCCAACCCCCCCGTTTCTCTTCATCCTCCTATTACCATGACCGAGTCATCTGTGACAAAAGAAAAAAAAAATCCATGTATTGATTCCCTTAAAATCAATGTCACATTGAAAGCAAGGCAGTTCAGGGGTTTGGGGTGGGGAAAAGTCGGCTGGGTTGAGTGGAGACAGACAGACAGACAGACAGATACAGAGACAGAGAGGAGGGGGAACATGGGGGGGAGTGGAGGGGGGGGGGGTCGAGAATGATGGTAAGGAAGGAACCGGTTGAGGGTGAAAGAGTGGATGGGGGGGAGGGACGGGGGAGGAATCGCCTGCAGTTCATTTTCTGAGAGACTGTGAGGGAGAGACAGAGACTTTGTGAAAGATCGATGTACAGGGAGATGGGCGGATAGGGAGGAGCGTGTGTGGGGTGAGGAGGATGTGGGGGGGGAGGGGGAGGAGGAAGGTTGAGGGGTGGGGGTGGGGGGGTTGTATGGAAAGGGTTAATATCATTGCTAACTTCAGTGGGGTTTTCCCGCTCCCCTGGGAAACTTCTGCATAAAAATCTGAGTCATGCCCGATGACCCAGTCACCCTATCTGTGACCCGAACAGGCTGCAGTCCAGCATATATTTTTCTTTCTTTCTTTTCTTTTATTTCTTTCTTCTTTCTTTCTGTTTTTGTCCCTTGGGCTTCTTTTGTCATCCCATGACCTAGTTTAAACAATCACCGTGCAGCACATGACCTAGTTTAAACAATCACCGTGCAGCACATGACCTAGTTTAAACAATCACCGTCATCCCATGACCTAGTTTAAACAATCACCGTGCAGCACATGACCTAGTTTAACAATCACCGTGCAGAACATGACCTAGTTTAAACAATCACCGTGCAGCACATGACCTAGTTTAAACAATCACCGTGCAGCACATGACCTAGTTTAAACAATCACCGTGCAGCACATGACCTAGTTTAAACAATCACCGTGCAGCACATGACCTAGTTTAAACAATCACCGTGCAGCACATGAACTGTTCAACAAACACCCAAATGGCTTCCTTTTTTTCTTCTTCTTCTTTTTTTTCCTGCCTTTTTTTCTTGTTGTTGTTGTTGCAGTCATTGACCAAGTTAGCACAGTTACCATGCAATCCTTACACTCTTTGATTCTATTTGCATTATTTACTTTTTTCTCTTCTTTATACTTGTTACCTGTCCTACTTTATGCGTACTTTCTACGTAATATATATATATATATATATATATATGTGTGTGTGTGTGTGTGTGTGTGTGTGTGTGTGTGTGTGTGTGTGTTTCGTTTTTTTGGTTGTTGTTTTTTTAGTTTTTTGTTTTTTTATTTTTTGTTTGTTTCTTTCTTTCTTTTGTGCTTCTCTTCCACCTTTCTTCTTTTCTTTTCTGTTTCAATTCTTCTTCTTTTTTCTTTTTATACTTTTTTTCTTATGGGAGACATACTATTATGTTTCGCTTGTTTTGCCTCATCACCTTGACAACAGTTGCCTAGTCACACATTCCACATGATGACGTAGGCTGTATCATACAACAGTGGACAGGTGGTCTGATAATGGTGGTGGCGGTGGTGGTATTGATGATAGGATGATCATGATGGTGATAATGATGATGATGGTGATGAGAGAGAGAGAGGGGGGTCGAGAGAGAGACAGACAGACAGAGATGGGAATGGGTAAGGGGGCACTTTTTTTCCTCTTTGTTCTTGCCGCTGTTTTTTCGTCATTTATGTCCTAGCGTTTTCAGACTTGTTTTTTCATCGTTTGAAGAAAGGAAGGAGCGCGGGTCATTTTTGTTCTGAGTTATTCATTTATTCCTTTGTGTTTGTCAATCTGCTTTGCAGGTAACGAGCGTGAGTCTAAAACCCCAGGGCTGGTTCAGTTCAATGGCCTTCCAGTGACTGAAATGCCCTCGGGAAGGGTTTGTTCAGCTTCTTCCTGTTGACGTTACTTATTCATCTCCAGACAGTTCAAAATGGGTTCGTAAGCCGCTTGTGTTCTGCTTTACCCCGCTATTTACGTCAATGGGTTGGGTTCATCTTTTTTTTTCAGCACAGCCACGCGTCAGCAGCGGAAGGCATTGATGACTACTGTTCCGAGGAGTTGCATCATTTAGACGTCAGTCAGCCATGGTTCTCAACCCCACATCCGCAGTTGTGGATAGCCGCGTTGACTCGATAAAAGGTTAAAGTGTTAAAGATATCGGGGACAGCTTTTTACGATCATCGGGGCAGTGAACTCAGGTAAAAGTCCTATTCTAGCATCCTGAATTCAGGAACCTATTTTACCGGCAATTTTAACTGGTGCAATGTATGAAACGACATTACCATTAGCAGATGTTGTAACCCATTTTCAGTGGATTTCAACTCTTATTTTGTACGTAGTTACTTTACTCAATTTTGATTAGGATTCAGTCACTAAACAAACGTGCCACCATCTTGCTTTCCCCCCCCCCCCCCCCCCCCACACACACACACACCCCTCCTCCTGCCTCCGCTGTTTTTGGTCCCAGAAACCATGAAAATGTAACCAACAGCTGCAATAACTTAGGATGCTAAGATAAGACATTACTGTGTCTATTATAGGGCTTAGCATAAGAAGGCGGGGCCAACCTTCTCCTGCCACCGGGTTTTGTTTTTGTTTGTTTGGGGTTTTTGGGGGGGGGGGGTTGTTGGGTTTTGTTTTTTGTCTGTTCTTTTTTAAACCTGTCCCAGCCCACCCTAAGTCAGGTATACCTATCCATTGACACCTGGAAGGGTGGAGTGAGGAAAACTATCGTAGGGTGCCTTTCCCAAGAACAAATACAATGCCGAAACTGGGTCTCGAACCCCGATCCCCGGTCAATTCAGCACAGGCTCAGAAATCCTACGCCTAACCAATTCCGCTGCCACGGCGCTTATCAGTGAAAATGTGTAAAAACGGTTTTTTGACTTGATACGATTTAATTAAATTACGTTTTGAATGTGGTCATTGAACAGCTTTCGTTAACTTCTTCTCAGTCTTCTATTTTAGGATTTCTTTTCTTTCCTATTTTAGTAGCGTTTTTGAGTTGTTGCTTTGTGTTTGTTGATACTGTATAAAAACATGGTATGCATCGCACTCATTTTTTAGTTGTTTTGAGTTCGGGAATATGTGTAATAAATTAATTCTATAAATGAAATCGAAAACCAGCCAATTCGAAAATGCTAAAATTAGTCCAGTAATTCAATACACTAAAATTGGAGATTATTTAAGTGAAATATATTACCATTTAGACATTGATATCATATTATACATAGCAGACAACACACTCATTTACTAGTTTGCAAGTCGAAGAGGAATCGAAATGGATACCTTGCGAGATAAATTACGCAAAACCGTAGATAAGACCTGTCTGTCGAATGTTCTGCTTTGCTCGCTAGCTTTCCAAGCTAGCACGTGACGTGTTTGTCGCTTCTTACGTCATATGTTTTCGTTGCACACAAACAAGTAGAACGTCCTCCGGGGTTTCACACAGGAAAGGATATGGGATGGTTAGGGCCTATAATTATGATCTGTGCGCATGCACGCACAAGCACACTCATCATTCACACATTCTAAAATACAGATGCCCACAGATACATCCATACACGCAAAGAGACACGCACTCAAACACGGACATACTTGCATTGAGACATTGTAGACTACCCTCCGAGCTGAGATGTGACAAAAATTTGATGTTAGATCTGGTGGTGTGAATCTGAGGTGGTTGCCGAAGTCACTTTATAGGATGTCGGCCTGCATTCCAACAACATCAACCGGCAGAACCAGTAAATAAGCGGTGCATTTTCGATAGAGAATATAAATTTGAGTCTTCCTCTGTAATCTGTACAGTTCGTTTGTGTGACAACTTGTCCATGTGAAATGAATGAACCAATGAGAAAGTAGCATCGTATTCACACACGGGCCTAGGACGTGGCAAGGTCACCAGCATGCCTATGTAGCAGCATTGCCATAATGGCTTAGACTTTGAGAAAATTTGAAATGAAGTAAGCCCATTTAAAATTCTTTAATTGTTTGGAAAACCACCCAGAATACAGTATGTCACAGTATCAACGCAGGAAGGTCGTTCCGAAACAACTCGAAAAAACTCCGCTTAAATAAGTCCAGGAATTGTGCGATTTAACATGCGAAGAACATCTAATCAAATTCAAAGAGAAAAAAAAATGTTTTGGGTGAGAAGCTGGTATGTACATACTACACGTTACACACACCATACACAACACAAACAACCGTACTACACGTTACACACACCATACACAACACAAACAACCGTACTACACATTACACACACCATGCACAACACAAACAACCATACTACACGTTACACACACCATACACAGCACATACAACCACACTACACGTTACACACACCATACACAACACAAACAACCATACTACACGTTACACACACCATACATAACACAAACAACCATACTACACGTTACACACACCATACACAACACAAACAACCATACTACACGTTACGCACACCATACACAACACAAACAACCATACTACACGTTACGCACACCATACACAACACAAACAACCATACTACACGTTACACACACCATACACAACACAAACAACCGTACTACACGTTACGCACACCATACACAACACAAACAACCGTTCTACACGTTACACACACCATACACAACACAAACAACCGTACTACACGTTACACACACCATACACAACACAAACAACCGTACTACACGTTACACACACCATACACAACACAAACAACTCAGTGGTCGACAGTGTCATGCTCCACACAAGCCGTACTGAAGAAAGGAGAGGAAGACGCTGTAAGACAGAACGGGCACTACTGAACACCACCTAAGTGACTCAGCAAAAGTGCCGCAGGGTCTCCTCGGGTGTGTGGCCTCCTGGCGACCTAACATCAATAGTTCCCTGCGGACTTACGATGCTGGGACTGCGACAGACTAACCCCGAGTGTGGCTTTGTATAGGGGATTTGGAATGACTGGCGTGGGATAATGTCACTGAAACGGTGCAGATAATGGGGCAGAGGGATAGTATCAGTATCAGTATCAGTAGCTCAAGGAGGCGTCACTGCGTTCGGACAAATCCATATACGCTACACCACATCTGCCAAGCAGATGCCTGACCAGCAGCGTAACCCAACGCGCTTAGTCAGGCCTTGAGAAAAAAAAAAAGAAAAAGAAAAAAAAAGGTATATATATATATATACATATATATATGTATATATATATATATATAGAGAGAGAGAGAGAGAGAGAGAAGCGTACATACATAAATAAATAAATAATAATTATGATGGAAAAAAAAGAGAAGAAAAAAAAAGATAGTAGTAATGAAAATAATGATAAAATAATAATAATGATAATAAGAGGGATAGGAAGATTGGCTGCACGGTGGCCATTGGGACGAACCTTTCCAGAGGGACCCCCTCCTCGATCTCCACTGGATCTCAGCAGTGAACAACACTTCACAGTGTACCCTTCTTCTTCTTCGTTCGTGGGCTGCAACTCCCACGTTCACTCGTGTGTACACGGGTGGGCTTTTACTGACGTGTGTGACCGTTTTTACCCCCCGCCACTTATGCAGCAGTATTCCGTTTTCAGTAGTGTGTATGCTGGGTATGTTTTTGTTTCTGTAACCCACCGAACGCTAGCGTGGATAACAGGATCTTTAACGTGCGTATTTGATCTTCTGCATGCGTGTACAGACGAAGGGGTTTCAGGCACTAGCACTGAGATCTGCCGACTTTTTTTTAAACCTGGGACTTCGTTGGGGGAAAAAAATCTCCACCTTTAACTCATCCGGTGCGCCGGAACCGGGTTTCGAACTCAAGAAACTCGAGCAAGAACCCATTCGGCCACCGCACCCGTCACGATGTATTCGACGTAACCCCCCCCCCCCCCCCCGCCCCCCTACCCCACCCCCCAAACCGCCCCAACCCCCCTCTTGACAACAAACGACAAACAGAATCAGAATCAGACAATCTTTAATAATAATCTCACAGTGAGAGAACTAAAGTATGGTAAGTTTGTTGTGCATACAGACTACAGCTGAGCAGAGCACACATCATTCATCGCCAGAACTGGACCACTGGTGCAGCTGTCAACGTCAAGAAAGAAGACAAACAGAAGACGAAACTTTGGCAAAGAAGAGAAATCACACACACACGAGTCAGACAGAACAAAGAGTGTTAACTCTCTCCATACGAACGGCGAAAGAGACGACTTTAACAGCGTTTCACCCCAATTACCATCATCAAAATATTGCAAGCGGAAAGCTCTTATACTGAAGAGGTGAATGTTGACAAAGAATACCACAATTGTGACGACGGAAGCTAAAGGTTGGGTCATTCAGACACCCACTGGACATCCGAGGGGTCTGTGTAGAGGAGAAGAGAGGACTGGCCGTACTGAGTGAGTTAACGGACTGAAGCCTGGAACGACGTATTTGACGTTTAAGGGCCAGCGGCCATTATTAGATCGTAAAACCCCACTTCAAAGAAAGAATTATCATGGAGTCTTCGCGACTTGGCTCTGTGGATTGTCTGAACACGCTTTCGGTCCGGTTCGCCTATCGCCTATTTCCGTTTCGCCTACTCTTTGATCGTGCCGCCACCCACGGGGCATCCTCTTTGAGACTTTGGCTCTTTGTCCCTTTTCGCCCACCCGGCGTATTTTCCGTTTCGCCTATTCTGTCTCTGTCTGTCAGTCTGTATGTATGTTGATGCATTCACCCATGTCATAAGGACCTCATGGCCAATGACATTAAAGTGTCAAAGCGTACTACGAGCTCGTATATATGAAAAAAAAAGCATCTGTTTGTCTGTCTCTCTCTCTCTCACTTATGTTTGTGTATAGATACCAGAATCAGCTGTGAACGCTTGGGGGGGGGGGGGGGGGGGGGGATACGTAGGCGAACTGGGAATAGGCGAAAAGGGGTCACGAATCTCGTGATGGGCGAACTGGGAATAGGCGAAAAGGGGTCACGAATCTCGTGATGGGCGAACTGGGAATAGGCGAAAAGGGGTCACGAATCTCGTGATAGGCGAACTAGGAATGGGCGAAAAAGGATAACAAGTCTCGTGATAGGCGAGTCGGTAATAGGCGAAACGGGAATTGACTAATCTGTCAGCGTTCGATGGGTTATGGAAACAAGAACATACCCAGCATGCACACACCCCCAAAACGTAGTATGGCTGTCTACATGGCGGGGTAAATAAACAAACAAAAAAACAGTCATACACGTAAAATGTTACATGTCTGTCTGAGCGTGTGTGTGTGCGTGCCTGAAATCTGATTGAATGACACAAGAAACAAATGATGAGCGCCCAGTGGCAGCCGTCAGTCGGCTCTACCCAAGCAGGCAGTCTGTTGTTCAAACGACCCCGTGTTCGTTAAGCGCTCAGAGCTTGGTCTTTGACCGAGGATAGGCTCTATATAAGTATCTATATCAATCAATCAATCCTTGAAAAACTGAAACTGAATTGTTCGTCTGTGCTGTTCGACGCTCAAGCGGTTGCTCGTTTGTGTGTGAATGTGTGGGTGGGGGAACAGGTGGGGGGGGAGGGAGGGGGGGCGAGGGGGGGGGCATGGGCGGGGGGGGGGGGGGGGGAAGGGGGCGGACGTCAGTCTATCACGGACTCATAAATAGATATGTTTACAAATCCGGGGGGGGGGGGGGGGTTCGTGTGCTCCTAAGCGGGAAGTTTAAAAATAATGACTAAGATAAGATAAGATAAGAATAACTTTATTATCTCATTAAGAGAAATGACATCAGGCACGGCAAAACAAACGCTGACAATCACTCAACACAAAACATTAAACAGGACTTAATTCAAAAGAATCAATAACATATAAGACATTCATATAAAAAGTATGTACATATATTCACTCCATCAAAATGTTGTATGTATTGTATATATTGTATATATTCACTTCATCAAAATGTTGTAATTATTGTAAACGTATTGAAATACACCAAGGTTGACAATGCATGTATTATATTGCACATAAATTAAGGTAAGAATGATTTTATTATCTCATAAAAGAGAAATTACATTAGGTGCGGTAACGTATACAAACGCGCTCACACACACACACACACACACACACAGACGCACAAGATGATAAAAATGTCTTAATTCAGCAGGAACAGCAAACGTGTATAAGTTTTTCATAAACAACAACAACAACAAACAAACAAACAAAAATATAAAATATAAAAAACTATTAAAAAAAAAAATCACAATAATCGCTTAAAATGTAATTGATATTCATTACATAGTACTTACCGGTATAAGTATACTGAAAGACCCGAACATTGCACAGTTCCTATTGGACACTCATCCTCCACATCGTCACACATTATTAAGCAAATGATATCTAAGAAATTTAAACAAAGCGCGCTAGCGCAACCTATTATGCATGTACTTTCACACGTACTCGCATGCAAGCGCAGGCACACACACACACACACACACACATTGTGACACAGGCACGCATACATAGTATTTTAATACATAGGAATTTAAAAGGTGAATTGAGCGTTGTATAAAGGTTTTCTGAGCTCTGGATTTTATTCTAAACTTTCTGAAGCATCATCCTGGTGGCAGCAGTTCACAGGACTTTGCTAAAATATGTGTGTCGTCAGTTGTTATCTGCCTGGCTTTCTGAACCACTCGCCTTTCATACAGCTCGTGCATATACTGCTTTGTCTCACTCCCACGTGCACACACTCACGACATCATTCAAAGCTAGCTTACTTCTCACTCCCAAACTTCTATATCATGACATAAATGAAACTGTCAGCAAAGCCTCAATACAACATCGACAGTAGCTCTGAAGAACCAATATTTCTTAACTTCTACAAACAAAATATTCTAGACTGACATTTCTTATGAATATAATCAAACCCTCCCTCCCTCTCCCATCCTAACCTCTTCTCGCTCAAAAACGCTAAAAAATAACTCCCGGATATTGTGCGGAGTTACTAACAGGGGAGGGAAGAAAAGAGAGAGAGACAAGGGAGACAAAATCGATGGAGGGCTTTTGGCGTTCCTTGTCTTTGACAATATCATGGGTCTGGAAAAGGCTGTTCTTGTTGAAATGGATCGGCTCATAAGCTCACGAGTGAACGGAGCAAGACTGGGAAAGTATCTTTTGTCAAAACGGATTTTCTGTAGTGGACACAGACCGTGGCAACAAAAGCAAAATTTAAAGCATTAAAAACCAGTACTATTTGTAATTGCAACGATAATAAATGAAAGCAGTAGAGGCGCTGACGCCATAAACAGCAGTATTTAAGAATAATAATAATAATAATAATAATAATAATAATAATGGATACTTATATAGCACACTATCCAGAAATCTGCTCTAGGTGCTTTACAAAAACGCTTTTGCTAACATAAAACATTATATCTATGTTACATACATACACCAAAATGTGACTACACACACACACGCGCGCGCACACACACACACACACACACACACACACACACGCTGCATACATACATTTTAACATATATGTGTGTCTAACAGCTACCCTAACACATACGCACACATAGGCAGGCACAAACTTACATAAACACACGCACACACAATACACATTCATATACATGCATGTAGTTATGTACACATACATGTGTATTCTAGTATTCTAGAAAAATGCTTTTGAGTTCAGACAGCTGAACTGACACGACGAACTATCATGCACTACTAAAGGTACATCAGAGCAACATGGCGATGTTTTTACAGTTCACTGCTTGAAATATCACGGTCACCGCATGCACACACAATTCGGAACAGTACGCACTACAACGATATAATCATATTTACATCTAAACCAAGATCTTTATCGCGTCTCCCCCTCAACTAATATCTT
>NC_134888.1:37246066-37253566 GCF_041734735.1 Babylonia areolata | reverse complement strand
GTCGGTCAAAGTGCTAATAATTATTATCTTCACCGTTGGAAAATAAAGATTCATTCATTCATTCATTCATTCTCTCTCTCTCTCTCTCTCTCTCTCTCTCTCTCTCTCTCTCTCTCTCTTTCTCTCTCTCTCTCTGCCTCTCCCTCTGTCTTTCTCTCTCTCTCTCTCTCTCTCTCTCTCTCTATATATATATATATATATATATATATATGTGTGTGTGTGTGTGTGTGTGTGTGTGTGTGTGTGTGTGTGTAATGCCGGCTATCTGTCTGTCTGTCTGTCTGTCTGTCTCTCTCTCTAGTGTGTTACTCGCTTCCGTTTCGTACCAAGATGTGAGTGATTGTGTATCTCTCAGTTTGACGCTGTGTTATTCTCAAATACATTATACATGTATTTTTAGTATTGTGTGTCTCTTAGAACAACGGCAGATGTGTAAGTCGGTCAAAGTGCTAATAATTATTATCTTCACCGTTGGAAAACAAAGATTCATTCATTCATTCATTCACTCTCTCTCTCTCTCTTTCTCTCTCTCCCCCTCCCTCTCTCTCTCTCTCAGTCTTTCTCTGTCTCTGTCTCTCTCTGTCTCTCTGTCTCTGTCTCTGTCTCTCTCTCTCTCTCTCTCTCTCTCTCTCTCTCTCTCTCTCTATATATATATATATATATATATATATGTGTGTGTGTGTGTGTGTGTGTGTGTGTGTGTGTGTGTGTGTGTTTATATACACGTATGTCAGTGTATCGTATGTCGTTCACATCGTTCCGACGACGGTTAACTTCGTTTGCCGCCCGGCGCACCGGGATCATGTCTGATCTTCTGAATTTGGTCGTCACGTAGAGACAGACAGACAGACAGGCAGACAGGCATACATACAGACAGAGAGACAGGCTGGACAGATAGGCAGACATACAGACAGACACACGGACAGATGCATGAAGAGAAAGGGCTCAGTCAAAACTGATCTTTCATCGTTCATGAAGTTGAGCCGTGGACCATGTTTTCCAAAATCACCCGTTACTTTTTGTACTCAGATTCTCTCCACAGAAAGCCGTAACAAGTGAGAAAAATCCCGGATCCCAGTCAGTTTATCCCCCACCCGTTGTCCAAATTTCCGTGACAGTGGAGTGGATCCCCACCCCTCTCTCCCCCCACCCTCACTGACCCCCACCTCTCTCGCCCCCCAACCCCAACCTAACCTCCACCCCACCCGCCACTGTCAGACCACTTAATCTGAAAATGTGAACGGTCCCATTGCCAGTTATGGCCATCGGGGCGGTGAATTCATATCCACTGTTTCTAGGGCTCTGCAAAGGAAAGGTAAGGCGGCGCCCAGCAACCCTTTCCGGCCTTCCGATCGACGTACTTCAAAACTTTACCTAGCCTCGAAGTCAGGTGGGCACACCCGGCATTCACACCCTACCTGGCTGGCTGAGGAGCGATAGGAAAATAACGGGCGCAATAGCCGAGTGGTTAAAGCGTTGGACTTTCAATCGGGGGGTCCTGGGTTCGAATCTCGGTAACGGCGCCTGGTGGGTAAAAGGCGGAGATTTTTTTTTCCGATCTCCTAGGTCAACATAAAATTATGTGCAGATCTGCTAGTGCCTGAACCTCCTTCGTGTGTGAAAACGCACGCAGAAGATCAAATACGTACGGTAAAGATCCTGTAACCCATGTCAGCGTTCGGTGGGTTATGGAAACACAAACATACCCAGCATGCACCCCTCCACCCGAAAACGGAGTATGGCTGCCTACGTGGCGAGGTAAAAACGGTCATATACACGCAAAAGCCCACTCGTGTACATCCGAGTGATCGTGGGAGTTGGAGCCCACGAACGAAGAAGGAGGAGGAGGAGGAGGAGAAGAAGAAGACTTGTGAACTCGGGATCACTGCTACGGCAGAAGATCCAACGCCTAAGCGACTTTGCCACGGACACTCCCGGTGTGTGTGTCAAATCATGAACACTACTGTTTGTCAAATCATGCCTTCGCACCCACTGGTATTGCTGGCCGGTCCGGAGCGCTGTGACAAAGGGTCCGCTACTGTGCTGGTGAAGAGGAGTGAAGGGCCCGTAGTGGTTGGGGCACTCCTATGTAGCGCTATCAGCTGACAGTTCTAACAACATGAGGACGGGCTGTGATCGTACTGATTAGAGAGGAAGTGCACCGTCATTTCAGTTGGGAGGGCGGCTGCAGAGGGGGTGGGGGGGTTGTGTGTGGGTGTGGGGTGGGGGGTCTGGGGGGAGGGGGGCACACGTGGGTCTGAATGAGTTAATGATTATTAACCGCTGAGCAAAATGTACACAACAGGATACACTGCGTCGTTCATCCTACGTAGCCTGCACTAGTGACTGATCTGACCGTGCCTGTCTCAGTGAAGGAATGTTTCTTTCACTGACTGACTGACTGTGCCTGTCTCAGTGAAGCAATGTTTCTTTCACTGACTGACTGACTGACTGACTGTGCCTGTCTCAGTGAAGGAATGTTTCTTTCACTGACTGACTGACTGACTGTGCCTGTCTCAGTGAAGCAATGTTTCTTTCACTGACTGACTGACTGACTGACTGTGCCTGTCTCAGTGAAGCAATGTTTCTTTCACTGACTGACTGACTGTGCCTGTCTCAGTGAAGGAATGTTTCTTTCACTGACTGACTGACTGTGCCTGTCTCAGTGAAGCAATGTTTCTTTCACTGACTGACTGACTGACTGACTGTGCCTGTCTCAGTGAAGCAATGTTTCTTTCACTGACTGACTGACTGACTGTGCCTGTCTCAGTGAAGGAATGTTTCTTTCACTGACTGACTGACTGACTGTGCCTGTCTCAGTGAAGCAATGTTTCTTTCACTGACTGACTGACTGACTGTGCCTGTCTCAGTGAAGCAATGTTTCTTTCACTGACTGACTGATTGTGCCTGTCTCAGTGAAGCAATGTTTCTTTCACTGACTGACTGACTGACTGACTGTGCCTGTCTCAGTGAAGGAATGTTTCTTTGACTGACTGACTGTTCCTGTCTCAGTGAAGCAATGTTTCTTTCACTGACTGACTGACTGACTGACTGTGCCTGTCTCAGTGAAGCAATGTTTCTTTCACTGACTGACTGACTGACTGACTGTGCCTGTCTCAGTGAAGCAATGTTTCTTTCACTGACTGACTGACTGACTGCCTGTCTCAGTGAAGCAATGTTTCTTTCACTGACTGACTGACTGACTGTGCCTGTCTCAGTGAAGCAATGTTTCTTTCACTGACTGACTGACTGACTGTGCCTGTCTCAGTGAAGCAATGTTTCTTTCACTGACTGACTGATTGTGCCTGTCTCAGTGAAGCAATGTTTCTTTCACTGACTGACTGATTGTGCCTGTCTCAGTGAAGCAATGTTTCTTTCACTGACTGACTGATTGTGCCTGTCTCAGTGAAGCAATGTTTCTTTCACTGACTGACTGATTGTGCCTGTCTCAGTGAAGCAATGTTTCTTTCACTGACTGACTGACTGACTGACTGTGCCTGTCTCAGTGAAGCAATGTTTCTTTCACTGACTGACTGTGCCTGTCTCAGTGAAGCAATGTTTCTTTCACTGACTGACTGACTGACTGACTGTGCCTGTCTCAGTGAAGCAATGTTTCTTTCACTGACTGACTGTGCCTGTCTCAGTGAAGCAATGTTTCTTTCACTGACTGACTGACTGACTGACTGTGCCTGTCTCAGTGAAGCAATGTTTCTTTCACTGACTGACTGTGCCTGTCTCAGTGAAGCAATGTTTCTTTCACTGACTGACTGACTGACTGTGCCTGTCTCAGTGAAGCAATGTTTCTTTCACTGACTGACTGACTGACTGTGCCTGTCTCAGTGAAGCAATGTTTCTTTCACTGACTGACTGACTGTGCCTGTCTCAGTGAAGCAATGTTTCTTTGACTGACTGACTGACTGACTGTGCCTGTCTCAGTGAAGCAATGTTTCTTTCACTGACTGACTGACTGACTGATTGACCGCGTTTGTGTTTCTTTCTATGTTTTTCAGTCTTCAACATTTTCACTCTCTTTCTCTCTGTTTCTGTCTGTCTGTCTGTCTGTCTGTCTCTTTGTGGTACCAAATCCCTCACTCCCTCTTTCTCTCTATACATCTCTCTGTCTCTGTCTCTGTCTCTGTCTCTCTCTCTGTGTCTCTCTGCGCGACCAAATCTGTCTGTCTGCCTGTGTGTGTGTGTGTGTGTGTGTGTGTGTGTGTGTGTGTGTGTGTGTGTGTGTGTGTGTGTCTGTGTCTCTCTGCGCGACCAAATCTTCTCTGTGTGTGTGTGTGTGTGTGTGTGTGTGTGTGTGTGTGTGTGTGTGTGTGTGTGTCTGTGTCTGTGTCTCTCTGCGCGACCAAATCTTCTGTGTGTGTGTGTGTGTGTGTGTGTGTGTGTGTGTGTGTGTGTGTGTGTGTGTGTGTGTGTGTTTGCGCGACCAAATCTTCTGTCTGTCTTTCACTCTCTCTCTCTCTCTCTCTCTCTCTCTCTCTCTCTCTCTGTGTCTCTCTCTATGCGCGACCAAATCTTCTGTCTGTCTGTCTCTCTCTCTTTCTCCGTCTCGTCATATCATCTCTTATCTCACCCTCTCCTTCCATCTCTCTCTCTCTCTCTCTCCCTCCCTCTCTCTCTCTCTCTCTCCCTCTCTCTCTCTCTGTGCGCAGTTCTTTCTTCATCCCCCTCCCCACCATCTCTCTCTGCGTAGTTTAACAGCCCCCCCCCCGGCCCCCCAGCACCCCCTCACCCCCCAAACCCACCGCGCCCCCGCCCTCCATAATAAATTATATGCTCTCCATTTTTACACATGGTTTTGTCCATGGGTGTATTAAAAGACAGGAAAGCAACAACGTGGGTGTTGTTTGTGGGGGGGAGGGTTTTTTTGTGTTTTTTTTCGAACTCGTAGCTGTCGTCAGACAATAATTATTTACATCCAGGAAGACGGATTATATTAGGAGGGAGTGGCATTAATTGAAAGGAGGATGGGATGCGATGGTGGGGAAGTGGGGAGGGGGGGTGTACGTGAGAAACTGCGTGAGATACAGCCCGGAAGGATGTGTGGCTGGTGCTGACCTGCGTGCTGTGTCCTCGATCTATAACCGGACTGTGTCCACGCGTCGGTCGGTCGCTGAGTGGAGCTGGTGCGTACATGGTGTGGGGCATGTCTTGTCCGTCTGCTTACCCGAAAGTAGGGCCGGCTAGGTTGTGATGCAGTGTCAGTCGCTGTAACATGCATCCGGTGTCATACACGCGCGCACGCGCGCGCTGCGCGCACACCCACACGCACACGCACAAACACAAACACACACACACACAAACACACACACACACACGCGCGCACACACACACACACACGCACACACACACACACACACACACACACACACACACACAAACACACACACACACACACACAAACACACACGCACACACACACACGCACACACACACACATACAAACACACACACACACACACACGCACGCACGCACACACACACACGCACACACACACACACGCACACACACACACACACACACACACACACACACACACACAGGGGGCAGTAAAAACCCCGGTCCGTATAATTATTATTGCACGGTACCCCGTGCAGTCACTTGCTTCCAAGTCGGGCGCATCACCACTTGGCATGGATTCCTAGTCGGGCGCTTCACCACTTGGCATGGATTCCTAGTCGGGCGCTTCACCACTTGGCATGGATTCCTAGTCAGGCGCTTCACCACTTGGCATGGATTCCTAGTCGGGCGCATCACCACTTGGCATGGATTCCTAGTCGGGCGCATCACCACTTGGCATGAATTCCTAGTCGGGCGCTTCACCACTTGGCATGGATTCCTAGTCGGGCGCTTCACCACTTGGCATGGATTCCTAGTCGGGCGCATCACCACTTGGCATGGATTCCTAATCGGGCGCATCACCACTTGGCATGGATTCCTAGTCCAGCGCATCACCACTTGGCATGGATGTGAAGGGGAATAGATTGGAATCTCGTTTCGCTTTCCAATTATTTCTCTTTGATTTGTTCGATTCCTGTCAGCCGCTAGCTCGCTCACTGTAGTCATTCACTATTTCCGGTCACGCCAAACGTCTACGAAACAATACGGATGTTTTCACAACTTCACGATAGTCGTTTTTTTCCGGTTTGAAGGGCGCTACCATAGCCGTTACTATATCAGCAAACGTGTCAACAACATGAGATATTAACTCACTCAGTACGGCCAGTCCTCTCTTCTCCTCTACACAGACCCCTCGGATGTCCAGTGGGTGTCTGAATGACCCAACCTTTAGCTTCCGTCGTCAGAACTGTGGTATTCTTTGTCAACATTCATCTCTTCAGTATAAGAGCGTTCCGCTTGCAATATTTTGATGGTGGTAACTGGGGTGAAACGCTGTTAACGTCGTCTCTTTCGCCGTTCGTATGGAGAGAGTTAAAGGACGCTACCATAGCCGTTACTGTATCAGCAAACGTGTCAACAACATGAGATATTAAAGTATTATTCTTGTAGGCTACAGATCTCGTAACACAGAATTCTGTGGAGGTCTCCTTCCCTTTACCTGGTTTCCCTGTCAGTTTGTTTCAGATACATTTTTCGCCGGGACAGTTTCAGTTTCAGGTTCAGTAGCTCAAGGAGGCGTCACTGCGTTCGAACAAATCCATATACGCTACACCACATCTGCCAAGCAGATGCCTGACCAGCAGCGTAACCCAACGCGCTTTGTCAGGCCTTGAGAAAATAAATAAATAAATAAATATTTAAAAAAATAAAATAAATAAAATAAAAATAAAGCCGTGACAGATGTTCACACTTGTTCCCTTGAGTTATCACAGGAATATGAAGACTTCAAGTCATGTTTTTTGTTGTTGTTGTTGTCGTTTTATTTATAGTCCTGCCGACCGCAAAGGACCAGTTCAATGCAGCGACTGAAGACGGCCTGAATCAAAGCCTGGATTAATACAACAGGAACACCGTGTAAACTTTAAAGGGTTAAAACCTCACGCCTGTTGTGTGTGTGTGTGTGTGTGTGTGTGTGATGTGTGTGTGTGTGTGTTTAATGTGTGTGTGTGTGTGTGTGTGTGTGTGTGTGTGTGTGTGTGTGTGTGTGTGTGTGTGTGTGTGACACGGTCTCTCGAGCCTTTAATCATCAATTAGTCAGTCCTTCCCGACTGGGGTTGCCGCGGTTTCTTTTGAAGTGGAAGGTTGTGGTAAAGAGCAAGTGGTGTGTGTGTGTGTGTGTGTGTGTGTGTGTGTGTGTGTGTGTGTGTGTGTGTGTGTGTGTGTGTGTGCGTACGTGCATGCGTGCGCTCGTGTGTGTGTGTGTGTGACATAATTATAAGCCCCAAACTCCTTAAACGTTGAGGGGGATGGGGGTCTAGTGGGAACAAGAGAGTGAGAGGTATTGTATCACGTGCGTATATGCACAGGTGGATTCCGTGATGAAAGGGATGAACCGGTGAAACTAATCGTTCTCACAACAGACCGCGTCA
>NC_134888.1:37236066-37238566 GCF_041734735.1 Babylonia areolata | reverse complement strand
TATATATATATATGATAGTCAGTCGTGTCCGACTATGACCATCAGAACGGCAGAGGAGGCAACTGCTGTCCCGACTATCTGGGCTAGAATTTGATTATAGTGGAGAGTGTCTTGCCCAAGTACATCCCCACTCTCTCGGCCAAGAGGGTTTTAGGACAGTTGGCGTTGGGATGGTTCCCAAAGGCCAACTAGCCCACAAGGCTGCAGCACTAAGAGCCAGTGCAATTTTGCCTCCCAGTTTGAGAGTCATAGTCCTTCACAAAAGACTAAGCTGTAAATGGTTTCCCATTGACTGGAGAAACCATTGATAATACAGCTCTCACTTTGCTGTTGGCCCAAATGTAAACCTTATGTCAATCTGTGATATAAGTATGTAGTCAAAGACCCTGTAAAATGCCCTTCTTCTTCTTCACCATCCATTTCTGGCGATAAATGACGCTTTCTCCAGCTCTTCGTTCTGGTTAAAATGTCGTGAGTCTTCTTCTTCTTCTTTGTCTTCTTCTTTGTCTTCTCCTTCTTCTTCTTCTTCTTCTTTGTCTTGGCGTCCTTGGCAACACTATCAGTCCAGTTCTGGTGAGGAATGACGTCGTTTTCTTCAGCTCTAATTAGCTGCCATAGATATAGTTAG
The DNA here is from genome assembly GCF_041734735.1 of Babylonia areolata. NCBI lineage: Eukaryota > Metazoa > Mollusca > Gastropoda > Neogastropoda > Buccinidae > Babylonia > Babylonia areolata. Next base: position 37,237,938 of record NC_134888.1, on the reverse strand, counting down.
GGTCGTGAATGGAATGTCGACAGGCCACCACACATCTTGTCTTGCCTGTTTGAACAGGGGAGATGGGGGGGTAGGGGGGCAGTTTGGAAAATGTGTTCCGCTGTCTGCCCTGAGTTTAAGAAAGAGAAAAAAACAACAGAGGTGTGTCTTCGGCTTTTCTTTTGGCGGGGAAATGGCAGCTCTCTATCTATTTTTCAACACGTACATAAATATGGGCCTACCGGTAGACCACAAACACAGCTGTAGTTTTGCACAGGTGCATGTTTTATGTTGTCCTAACGTATGAAGCAAGAAAAAAACTATAAAACTGATTTTCGAGGTTCAGAAAATAATCCTGCTTTGACCTACTTCGAATTTGAAATTCGCGCTTGTGAAGGACTGCCTTCACGATAACTTTACCAGTTACAACACAGAAAGTCACCTCATCGCTATAGCCAGGGCTGGGTTGTGTGAGCAAAGACGAGTCTTTGCAGTGCTAAGTTTGCTTAGCGTTAAGCATGTTCTTTAGTTTGTGGAATTAGTGTGGTTAGGAACGCTGTTAACGCCAAGCAAACTTAGCGCTGCTAAGATTCCGGGGTTGGATTCCCTCTCACGGCGCCTGGTGGGTAAACGATGGAGATTTCTCCGATCGCCCGGGTCAACAGATGTGCAGATCGGCTAGTGCCTGAACCCGAGTGTATACGCATTCAGAAGATCAAATTACGCACGTTGAAGATCCTGTTGTGATGAGTTATGAAAACAAGAACATACCCAGCATGCACCCACCGCTCCCCCCCCCTCCTCCTCCCCAGAAAACGGAGTATGGCTGCCACCATGGAGGGGGTAAAAACGGTCATACACGTAAACGTCCACTGGCACATACGAGAGAACGTGAGAATCGCTGCCCACGAACGAAGAACAGAAAGCGTTACTAAGACAGCTCACACCGCCCAGCCCTGGCCCGGATTGCATGAAGCGATCTGTACAGCGTTAAGCTAACAATACACCTAAGTATTATATATGGAATTTACCGTGGATTCTTAACGATAAGGAGGTCAGGGCCGAAACACTTGACTGAGGGGGGCTTCTTCTCTGAAGACCTTTTACTGTCCAGCTGTCCCTAGAGTTTCTTATCACTATGGAATTTAGCGTGGATTTAGGAACATTCTTAACGATAAGCAAACTTAGTGCTGCTAAGGTCGCTCGTGCAGTCATGTCAAGGTCTTCAGTGTCGGTGGATTCATGGGGGACTGCCTTTAAAGGGACGTGGTGGCGGTCTCCACTCTAAGGAGGAGACGCTCACTCAGTCTGGCTCCGCGACTAAGCCATTAGTGTCGTCAGTAGGGGGGCTTAGTAGGTGGTGTCCTAAGTACGTTAAATCAGAACAGGCACTACTGAACACCACCGAAGTGATTCAGCAGCAGTGCATGGGCTCCTCTGGTGTGTGGCCTCCTGGCGACCTAGACATTGATGGTTCCCTGTGGACTGCCAGCAACTGGGACTGCGACAGACGAACGCGGGTGTGGCCGTGTATGGGGGGACTCGGTTGAGTGGCGTGGGAGTAGTGCCAGTGAAGCGGTGCAGCAAAAAAAAGGAAAAAAAAGAAAAGAAAAGAAAAAAAAAGATCGTTCATGCCGCTCAGCCGTCGTGTTGGATGGGGATCCAACTTATTCCGTATTTCGTCCGATAGAGGAGTACGATAGCCAATCAGATCATTTTTTGCGGCATGGCATGACCCTGGTCACGTACGCGTTCATCCGTGACATTTACTTCTCAGTTTTGACAACAGCGGATGTTCTCAAGCAGCACGACGGGCAGTTTGACGTGTTCACTTCCTCGTAGCTGTGTGGATGAGACGATAAACCGAGGTCCCGTGTGCAGCACGCACTTGGC
>NC_134888.1:37208566-37226066 GCF_041734735.1 Babylonia areolata | reverse complement strand
GGAAAAAAAAAAACCCAAAAAACCAATGGGAATGTCGTAGCGGGATAAGGCCGACGCCATTACCAAGCAAGGCTGTGCGATATGAAGCGGATACTAGACTAGCTGTTGGGAAGAGATACTGCGACTGTAACACACAATAGACACAGAAGGGGGAGGGGGGGAGGGCGAGGGGGGATTGGAGTGGAGTGGTGGGGGAGGGGGGGGGGGACCAGACAAAGGTCGACCACTCTCGAAGGGGACCCGGAAGCATAAAACGGGAAACCGGATGCTCCCAGACTCCTAGTAACGAGAGCCGCGCACTCAGGGTTGTCCGGCTGCAGCAGTAGCAGTAGTAGTATTGACACCGTTTTCAAACAATGAAGGCTCACACTTTAAATTATCAAGACCATCATCGTCATCATCATCCTCATCACCACCACCACCACCACCACCACCACCCCAGCTCGGCACCGACGAGGGACCCGGAAGAGGGAAATGGAAACAGGATGTTGTCGACTGTTCTGATGTCATGTACAGATGTTGAGTGGACCTACCCTCTGAGAGCTGTGGTGATTGGGGAGGGGGAAAAAACACCATCATCACCACACCACCACAGTCCCATCATCATGGACTTTAGAGCCTATTTGATGGGTATCATATTAGTCATCATCATCATCATCATCATCATCATCATCATCATCACCACTATCGTCGTCGTCAGAACGAGCACTGAAGATGTTATTGACTCCATCTTTGGCGGGAAGCAGGAATACACATGTACGTAAATACGCACACACGCACACACACACACACACACACACACACACACACACGCACCCACGCACGCACACACACATACATACGCACGCACGCACGCACGTAGGTAGGTAGATGTGTGTGTGCACATGGGCTTTGTATGCCTGTCTGTCAGTCAGTCCGTCCGTCTGTCTGTCTGAGTGTCTATCCGTCTGCCTGCACGTCTGTGTATCTGCCTGTCTGTTGCGCTTCGGTGAGTGCATAGACACCTCGCCTGTCTGTCCGTCTGTCTGTGTGCCTGTCTACCTGTCTGTCTGTCTGTCTGTCTCTCTGTTGGTAAATGCAGTAAACATCTCGCCCTAAACACTCCCCTATAGATACCTGGGATTTGTATGTCAGCCTGTCTGTCTGTCTGTCTGCCTGTCTGCCTATATGCCCGTCTGCCTGTCTGTGTGCCCGTCTACCTGTCTATCTGTTTGTCTGTCTCTCTGTTGGTGAGTGCAGTAAACATCTTGCCCTAAACAAACCCATTATATATATATATATGTCTGTCTGTGTGTCAGCCTGTCCGTCTGTCTGTCTGTGTCTATGTCTAGCCTGTCTGTCAATGTGCCTGTCTGTCTATGTGTCTGTCTGTCTATGTGCCTGTTTGTCTTTGTGCCTGTCTGTCTATGTGCCTGTCTGTCTAGTCTGTCTATCTATGTGTCTGTCTGTCTCAGTGCCTGTCTGTCTAGCCTGTCTGTCTGTGTGCCTGTCTGTCTATGTGCCTGTCTGTCTGTTCTCCCGTCTGCCTGTCTGTTTATGTGTCTGTCTGGCCTGTCTGTCTATGTGCCTGTCTGTCTGTCTGCTTGTCTGTCTATGTGCCTGTCTGTCTGTTCTCCCGTCTGCCTGTCTGTTTATGTGTCTGTCTGGCCTGTCTGTCTATGTGCCTGTCTGTCTGTCTGCTTGTCTGTCTATGTGACTGTCTGTTCACCCGTCTGCCTGTCTGTCTATGTGTCTGTCTGTCTATCTGTCTGTCTGTCTATGTGTCTGTCTGCTTGTCTGTCTATGTGACTGTCTGTTCACCCGTCTGCCTGTCTGTCTGTCTGTATAGTGAGAGTCTGTGTTGTGAAATGGAATGCCAGCACACACACACACAAAAAAAAAGAAGAAGAAAAAAAAGAATTTATGGGGCGGGTGGGCGGCTGGGCGGGGTTTTCAGGGTGGATGTCAGTGAGGGTGTGGGAGGGGAGGGGAGGGGAGAGGAGGGGAGGGTGGGGTTCTGAGGGCGTTGCAGGAATGTAGGGAGAGAAAGAGAGAGAGAGTGTGTGTGTGTGTGTGTGTGTGTGTGTGTGTGTGTGTGTGTGTGTGGTGCTTCCTGTGTGCGGTCTGACTGACTGCTGGACTGTACTGTACTGCCGGAGTAATAACTGAGGCCCCCTTTTCCCCCCTTGTGTGTATGCGTGTGTGTGTGTGTGTGTGTGTGTGTGTGTAGATATATGTCTATGTGCATGTTTGTCTCAGTGCCTGTCTATGTGTCTGTCTTCGTGCCTGTATGTCTAGTCTGTCTATGCGCCTGTATGTCTAGTCTGTCTATGCGCCTCTCTGTCTAGTCTGTCTGTCTTTTTTTTGTCTTTTTTTTTTTCTCAAGGCCTGACTAAGCGCGTTGGGTTACGTTGCTGGTCAGGCATCTGCTTGGCAGATGTGGTGTAGCGTATATGGATTTGTCCGAACGCAGTGACGCCTCCTTGAGCTACTGAAACTGAAACTCTGTGTGTGTGTGTGTGTGTGTGTGTGTATGTGCACGGTGTATGTGTGTGTGTGTGTGCGTGCTTACGCGCGTACGTGCGTGTGTGTGTGTGTGTGTGTGTGTGTGTGTGTGTGTGTGTGTATCTGTGTGTGTGTGTGTGTGTGTGTGTGTGTATCTGTGTGTGTGTGTGTGTGTGTATCTGTGTGTGTGTGTGTGTGTGTGTGTGTGTGTGTGTGTGTGTGTGTGTGTGTCCCAGTTTACGACAAAGAGGAGGGGTGGGGATGGAGGAGGTGAGAGATGAGTGATGAGGAATTTGTTTACATCTCCTAAAAACAGAAAACAACTGAGGGTGTGAAAAAATCTGTATAATGATCAGGAATGTGTATATATCTTAAGAAAACCTGAAGGTTTTTATGTTTGTTAAAACAAGATCAACGGCAACCAGAAAACCAAAAGAAACAGAAAAAGCAGGCAGCTGTTTTCTACACCTGTTCACAAACAAACCAAAAAGAAAAAAAAAAGCTGTTTACATCTGTAAATAGGAATCTGTTTACATTTGAAAATGGTCATGAAGCTGTTTAGTCGTGTGAATAGATAACCAAGAATCTGTTAACACCTGTGAATAATTAAAAAAAGCTGTTGACATCTGTAAGTGACCAGGTAGGTGCTCACATTTTATATAGATAGATAGATATACACTAGATAAGTAACAACCCGTTGACGTCTGTAAATAACCACGAAAATCTACTTTCACCTGTAAACAACCAGGTAGCCGTTTACATATGTTAATAACCAAGAAGCTGTTTACATCTGTAAATAACCAGGTAGTTGTTTGCATCTACACACACACACACACACACACACACACACACACACACACACACACACACACACACACACACACACACAGATTTATGCCATCAAACGGGTTGGTTTTACTGCCAAAGTGAATCTTATTCAGCAAAAATGTTGCAAGGGGCAACCCTTTTTTGTTGTCGTGGGTTCTTTTACGTGCGTTTGCAGTGTGTGCTGCACATTGGACTCCGATTTGATATCATTTCATCCGAAGAAAGACAAGCACCACTCGATATGGCAGGGAAGAGGTGGGGAGTGAGGATAGTAAAAAAAAAAAAAAAAAAAAATCCCGGCCCGTATATATCTTTGTGTGTGTATATGTATATGTATATGTATATTTTTGGTGCACTGAAGAGGGAAACCTGAGGAGCCAGCTGCATTGCTCGGACGGAAGAGCCTAGTATGGTCGTGATGGAGTCTCCCGTCGGACCGACGGATGAGTAGGCAGGCAGGCTTATCTGTCGGTGTGTGTCCTCATATGGGAGAAGAGGCCGATTCTGGATCTATGGTCGTAACCCGTTACTAACTGTGTGTAGTATGGAACTGACCAATGGCGTACTTCGGTCAATGTAGGCATTTAGTCACGTGTAACTGTCCAAAAGTTAGAACCAAGCAATGCAGCTGGCACTGTACACTGGCCCTGTGCGGTGGAACTCCAAGAGAAACTCTGGGGACCACCTGCTGCACTCCGGAGGACGGCGGACTTTGCGCTGCAGGCCGGAATGAACATCTGACAGCATGACCTGGGGAACACAGAAGAAGAAGAAGGAGAAGAAGAAGGAGAAGGAAGAGATGAAGGAGAAGAAGGAGGAGGAGGAGAACAAGAAGAAGAAGAAGGAGGAGGAGGAGAAGGAGAAGAAGGAGGAGGAGGAGAAGAAGGAGAAGAAGAAGAAAAAGAAGAAGAAACATATATAAATATATATTTATAGGACTCGAACCTGTGGACATCAGCTTCCTGGTCAGGCGCATTGCCACCATAGGGCCACCGCTCCACCGTGTCTCTTTGTGGGTGTCTGAGGGTCAGTGTGCCAGCATGTTCGTCTCAGACAGCCACAGAATCCCTCCTCACCTTTAGTCCTGTGGCCAGTCCCCATCACGGACCGATATGGTCCACACTTGAAATGGGCCTCAGGTATACCTTTGAATGATGATGATGATGGTGAGTGTGTGTGTGTGTCTGTATGTGTCTGTGTCTGTGTGTGTCTGTGTATGTAACAAACTTTAGCTGAGCTGAATATAGAATTTCAAGGTGTAAAAATTCAGTCTGTCGAATTCTACACATATTTGTTTTACAATAAGGAGTCAATTGAAACCGAAAAAAAAAACAGCATAAACAAAACAGAACAACAACAAACAAACAAACAAAAAACAACAGCAGTACTACTATAGAAAAAAAAAGAATAATATCCAAGCCAACCTTTGTACGAAAAAAAGAAATATCTTAGAGGGGGGATGAATATCGTGACGCATCTATGTATTGGAAATAACTTAGAGGGGGGATGGATATATATCGTGACGCATCTATGTATTGGAAATAACTTAGAGGGGGAATGGATATATATCGTGACGCATCTATGTATTGGAAATAACTTAGAGGGGGAATGGATATATATCGTGACGCATCTATGTATTGGAAATAACTTAGAGGGGGATATATATATATATCGTGACGCATCTATGTATTGGAAATAACTTAGTGGGGGAATGGATATATATCGTGACGCATAGATCTGTTGGCATCTGTTGTTGGCGTGTGGGGGTATGTTGTGTTGAACAATCATTTCAAAGAAAGACAGCATACCAGTGCGTAGGCAGCTTGGGGCGTGTGTGTGTGTGTGTGTGTGTGTGTGTGTGTGTGTGTGTGTGTGTGTGTTTGTCTGTGTGTGTGTGTGTGTGTGTGTGTTTGTGTCTGTATCTGTGTGTGTCTGTATTCAATTTTGTAAGCGTACGTGAGTGTGCTTGCCTGCTTGGTTGTGTATAATCATGTGTGTGTGCGTGTGCGTGCGTGTGTCCTTTTCTTTCTTTCTTTCTTTTTTCTGTTAAATCCTTGCTGCCTGATGCTTTTTCACATTTATGATTGTTTATTTACTGGCTCTGTAATTATTGTTTATATACTGGCTCTGTAATTATTGTTTATTTACTGGCTCTGTAATTATTTGTCGACGAGATATTATGCCTATTATTAGCATTCTTGGTTCTTGTCAAACTGGATTGTAAAGAATGAATTAATTGAATAAACAAGTTATTTAAAAAAAATGAACTGCTACACTCAGGGAGAGACTCAAGAAGCCAAGAAGCCAGTAATAAATAAGTAAATAAATAAAATAAAATAAATAAATAAGTAATGAATATATGTAGATAGCCAAAACGTCCATGTCTGTTAAAATAGCAACAGCAGCACCACCACCACAACCACAACCACCACCACCACAACCACAACCACCACCACCACCACCACCACCACAACCACCACCACAACCACAACCACCACCACCACAACCACCACCACCACCACAACCACAATCACCACCACCACCACAACCACCACAACCACAACCACCACCACCACCACAACCACAACCACCACAACCACCACTACCACGAAAACCACCACCACCACCACCATAACCACCACCACCACCACAACCACCACCACCACCACCACAACCACAACCACCACCACCACAACCACAATCACCACCACCACCACTACCACAACCACCACCACCACAAACACAACCACAACCACAACCACCACTACCACCACCACCACAACCACCACCACCACCACCACAACCACCACCACCACCAACGACAACCACCACCACCACCACCACCACCACCACCACCAACGACAACCACCACCACCACCACCACAACCACAACCACCACCACCAACGACAATCACAAGGACAATCAGGAAGCTGTGTACATCAGTACGCCGTAAACAAGAACAACTGGTTGGTCGGCAGGCTTGCTGTGGTGTTGGGCGATGAGGAAAAACCCTTTGTTTGATTTCATCACCTCTAATTAACATTCCAGGTTAGGGTGGCGGAGGTTAGGTGGCGGTGAACCTCTCTCTCTCTCTCTCTCTCTCTCTCTCTCTCTCTATATATATATATATATATATATATATATATCATGTTTTCTGGTTTTTCCCTGATGGCTTTAATCAACCGTGTGTGTTCACTTGGGCTCGATGAATATATTACCCCCCCCACCTCCCACCCCCTCCGAGTCCCCTCTCCCCTCCCCCCACCCCCCACCTGTCCTCCCCCCGCCCTCCCCGCACCCTTCCCTCCATCCTACCACCCGTCTGCATCATGTACTTGGAGACAGAAAAGAAAAGAAAAGAAAAACCAAAAACAACCAATCCCAAAACAATATGGGTGGTGTTGGCCCGGATTTCACACACAGAAATCTGTTGCGACATAAAGCAATACGATACGATACAATACAAATCAATACAATACAATACAATGTAATGCTATGCAGTGATACTGTAACTTGCAGTGCAAATACATGACGGCCACGCAATGCTGTGCAATACAGTACGATATACAATACAATGTCATGCAATGCAGTACACTACAATACATGACGGCCACGCAATGCTGTGCAATACAGTACGATATACAATACAATGTCATGCAATGCAGTACACTACAATACATGACGGCCACGCAGTTCAGTGAAATACAGTACGATATTTGTATTTGTATTTGTATTCCTTTTTATCACAACAGATTTCTCTGCGTGAAATTCGGGCTGCTCTCCCCAGGGAGAGCGCGTCGCTACACTACAGCGCCACCCATTTTTTTGTATTTTTTCCTGCGTGCAGTTTTTTATTTGTTTTTCCTGTCGAAGTGGATTTTTCTACAGAATTTTGCCAGGAACAACCCTTTTGTTGCCGTGGGTTCTTTTACGTGCGCTAATTGCATGCTGCACACGGGATCTCGGTTTATCGTCTCATCCGAATGACTAGCGTCCAGACCACCACTCAAGGTCTAATGGAGGAGGAGAAAATATCGGCGGCTGAGCCGTGATTCGAACCAGCGCCCTCAGATTCTCTCGCTTCCTAGGCGGACGCGTTACCTCCAGGCCATCACTCCACTATATACAATACAATGTTATGCAATGCAATACATGATGGCCACGCAATGCAGTGCAATACAGTACGATGTACAATACAATGTCATGCAATGCAGTACACTACAATACATGACGGCCACGCAATGCTGTGCAATACAGTACGATATACAATAAAATGTTATGCAATGCAGTACACTCAAGTAGCTCAAGGAGGCGTCACTGCCTTCGGACAAATCCATATACGCTACACCACATCTGCCAAGCAGATGCCTGACCAGCAGCGTAACCCAACGCGCTTAGTCAGGCCTTGAGAAAAAAAAGAAGAAAAAAAAGGATGAATAAATAATAGATAAATACATTAAAAAAAAGAACTACTACTACTAATAATAATATTTATAAGGCGCAAAAACTTTATGAAGTCAACTATAAGCGTACATAAATAAAATATAAATAAATAATACTTTTGAAAAAAAAGTAATAATAATAATAATAATAATAAATAAATGAATAAATAATGAATGGAATGCAATACAATACTACGATATACAGTACAATGTAATGCAACGCAATACAATGCAGTACACTACAATTCAGTGAGAAGTAACACAATACAATGCAATACACTACAATACATGACGGCCATACAATGCATGGATTGCAGTGCAATACACTGATATACAGTACAATGTAGTACAGTGCAATACACTACAATACATGACGCCCATGCAATGCATGGAATGCAATGCGATACAATGATATACAGTACAGTGTAGTACAGTGCAATACACTACAATACATGACGCCCATGCAATGCATGGAATGCAATGCGATACAATGATATACAGTACAAGGTAGTACAATGCAATACAATGCAATACACTACAATACATGACGCCCATGCAATGCATGGAATGCAATGCGATACAATGATATACAGTACAGTGTAGTACAGTGCAATACATTGCAGTACACTACAATACATGACAGCCCATGGATTGCAGTGCAATACACTGATATACAGTACAATGTAGTACAGTGCAATACATTGCAATACACTACAATATATGACGGCCATACAATGCATGCAGTGCAATACAATGAGAAAATACAATACAATGTAATGCAGTACAGTACAATAAGAAACAATACAATACAATTTAATGCAACGCAGTTCAATACAATACAGTTCAATGCAATGCAATGCATTGCCTGTAAGTGTAACCAGTTCAACGTGCTGTCATGGGCATGGTGCGGGATAATACTTTTATCCCTTCTCTGTCTCTATCATGGTGCGGGATAATACTTTTATCCTTTCTCTGTCTCTATCATGGTGAGGGATAATACTTTTATCCCTTCTCTGTCTCTATCATGGTGCGGGATAACACTTTTATCCCTTCTCTGTCTCTATCATGGTGCGGGATAACACTTTTATCCTTTCTCTGTCTCTATCATGGTGCGGGATAACACTTTTATCCTTTCTCTGTCTCTATCATGGTGCGGGATAACACTTTTATCCTTTCTCTGTCTCTATCATGGTGCGGGATAACACTTTTATCCTTTCTCTGTCTCTATCATGGTGCGGGATAACACTTTTATCCTTTCTCTGTCTCTATCATGGTGAGGGATAACACTTTTATCCTTTCTCTGTCTCTATCATGGTGCGGGATAATACTTTTATCCTTTCTCTGTCTCTATCATGGTGCGGGATAACACTTTTATCCTTTCTCTGTCTCTATCATGGTGCGGGATAACACTTTTATCCTTTCTCTGTCTCTATCATGGTGCGGGATAACACTTTTATCCTTTCTCTGTCTCTATCATGGTGCGGGATAACACTTTTATCCTTTCTCTGTCTCTATCATGGTGCGGGATAACACTTTTATCCTTTCTCTGTCTCTATCATGGTGCGGGATAACACTTTTATCCTTTCTCTGTCTCTATCATGGTGAGGGATAACACTTTTATCCTTTCTCTGTCTCTATCATGGTGCGGGATAACACTTTTATCCTTTCTCTGTCTCTATCATGGTGAGGGATAACACTTTTATCCCTTCTCTGTCTCTATCATGGTGCGGGATAACACTTTTATCCTTTCTCTGTCTCTATCATGGTGAGGGATAACACTTTTATCCCTTCTCTGTCTCTATCATGGTGCGGGATAACACTTTTATCCCTTCTCTGTCTCTATCATGGTGCGGGATAATACTTTTATCCCTTCTCTGTCTCTATCATGGTGCGGGATAATACTTTTATCCCTTCTCTGTCTCTATCATGGTGCGGGATAACACTTTTATCCTTTCTCTGTCTCTATCATGGTGCGGGATAATACTTTTATCCCTTCTCTGTCTCTATCATGGTGCGGGATAACACTTTTATCCTTTCTCTGTCTCTATCATGGTGCGGGATAACACTTTTATCCTTTCTCTGTCTCTATCATGGTGCGGGATAACACTTTTATCCCTTCTCTGTCTCTATCATGGTGCGGGATAACACTTTTATCCCTTCTCTGTCTCTATCATGGTGCGGGATAACACTTTTATCCCTTCTCTGTCTCTATCATGGTGCGGGATAATACTTTTATCCCTTCTCTGTCTCTATCATGGTGCGGGATAACACTTTTATCCCTTCTCTGTCTCTATCATGGTGCGGGATAACACTTTTATCCCTTCTCTGTCTCTATCATGGTGCGGGATAATACTTTATCCTGTCTCTGTCTCTATCATGGTGCGGGATAATACTTTATCCTGTCTCTGTCTCTATCATGGTGAGGGATAATACTTTTATCCCTTCTCTGTCTCTATCTCGGTCTTTTTTCTTCCTTTTTTTCCCCTTTTTTAATCAGTCACTTTTAGGGTGGGGGTGGGAGGAGGGTGGGTATGGGGGGGGGGGGGGAGCGGGGATCATAGATACACTTTATACCATTTTGTTTCACATTGGGTCCTAACTAAAAACTTCTCTTTAAAGTCGAACTGGTCAGTTTATCAGTAACGGATTCCTTCAGATTCACCAGCTGGGGGCGGTACGTTCCTACTGACTCGCGCCGGCGAGCGCGTGTGTGTATCACCGAGCCTGAATAGGATGCACGGTGGTGTGTTTGTGTCCGTGTGGTTAGGAGTTGGAAGGGTGGGGAAAAAAGAGAAGATAGATAGATAGAAAGAGAACGAGAGAGAAAGAGAGAGAGAGAGAGCGTTTGTGTGTATGTGTTCTCGCGCACGCGCGCGTGTGTGTGAGAGACAGAGATATGGGGGGGGGGAGGTAAGAGGTAGGGGTTAAAACTGAGGGGTTAAGTAAGACACGCTGAACATTTAGAAAAAGAAAGTAAGAAAAGAGGGTGGAAGGAAGGAAGGGAGAAGGGGAAACAGCACAGAGAGAGCTGGCCACCAGCAGACGCTATAAAAGTGGCCACCAGCAGACGCTATAAAAGTGGCCACCAGCAGACGCTATAAAAGTGGCCACCAGCAGACGCTATAAAAGTGGCCACTAACTTAGCTTTACCAGACGTGCAGTGCTAAGCAGACTCCGGGGGGCACTCACATTCACATTCCTGTCTGCTTTAACTGTGATCCCGGGTCGATGAGGGCTCGCCGTGCGCTTTGCCTGTCAGATGGCTGCTCTTCTTCTTCTTCTTCTTGTTCTTTTTCGTTCGTGGCCTGCAACTCCCACGTTCACTCGTATACACGTACACGAGTGGGTTTTTACGTTTATGACCGTTTTTACCCCGCCATGTAGGCAGCCATACTTCGTTTTTCGGGGTGGGGGATGGGGGTGTGGGGGGGGGGGGGGGGGTGGCATGCCAGGGTATGTTCTTGTTTCCATAATCCACCGAACGCTGACATGGATTACAGGATCTTTAACTTGCGTATTTGATCTTCTGCTTGCCGTACTATGAGATAAGATAAGAATAACTTTATTATCATTATCTTCAACTGGAGAAATTTGGTCAGGTGCATTATCACAACATAGACAAGTAAACAACATAGGGACCATAACTGTAAAAGTCAACAACAGCTTTTACGAATATTACGAAGATACAAATGTAAAAAATATCACATACATCGTTTCATACATACGCCCACACACTGCAGGTAATAACTAGTATTCTTAATGTAAAAACAGAAAGAATTAAGAAACATTATTTGAATATAATTATAAACATAGCCTACTATACTGCACATTGATTATAATAGACAGGTAAGATAAGAATAAAGATGAATTGCGGAAAACCACAACCAGATAATCAGCACACACCCGCACCACCACCCCACCCCACCCCACACACGCGGATTACTTGATTAAACAAGAGTAATAAACATAAACATATGTTCTCAAATAAAAGCATTTCACATATTCGCTTTTAAAAACGAACGAACGAACTTTTAAAAACATTGCAATTAATTATTACATCGTATACACACGAAGGGGGCACAAGCAGGTCTGTATGTATATATATACATACATATATATATATATATATATATATATATATATATATATATATATATATATATTGTTGTTTTGTTTGGGGTTTTTTATGTTGACCTGGGAGATCGGAAAAATCTCCACCCTTTACCCACCAGGCGCCGTTACCGAGATTCGACTCGAACCCGGGACCCTCAGATTGAAAGTCCAACGCTTTAACCACTCGGCTATTGCGCCCGTCACTGGCTTTTCAATCTGTCCGCCTCACCGCCAGTCCTCTGTCGGACTCAGTTTGATTTGATTTGATTTGATTTGATACGGGTATATGTGTAAAAGCGTATTGTATTGTGTCGTATTGTATTGTGTTGTTTGCGTCAGTTGCGTTGCGTTACGTTGTGTTGCATGAGGCGTGAGAAAAAAAATATTTCAGTTTGTTGGTTTCCAAAGTGGACAAAAACACATCACGCACACGCAAGCACGCACGCACGCACGCACACACACACACACGTGCGCGCGTGAGCGTGAGCGTGACATCGTTCCTCATCAATTAACCCTTTTACAGTCCACTGAGGTGTATCTTAATAGTTCTAACTGGGAGAGGGGTTAAGTAGATGACGGTGAATCACAAGGGGCGCCAGTTGAAACGAAAAAAAAAAAAAAGAATCAGAATTAAGTATGAACTACTATCTCCCGTTCCTTAGGGCCGTAAGGTTTGAGATGTAAAATTAGATAGATGAATAATAATAATAATAATAATAATAATAATAAAACAACAACTAATGGGTGAATGAATGAATGAAATGGATGAATAAAGTATATAAGCAAACAAGTAAACAAATAAACAAATAAATGAATAAATGGAGAAAGAAAGAAAGAAAGGTGTGTGGACAGCCAGGTGATTTTTTTTTCCAGGTGTATATGATTGATTGATGGATGTGAGCCGCTCGAACCTGATATATACATACATGTATATACCTTGACGTTGACGACTGGCCGACAGGTTCTATTCGTGGCACTCCTGCACTATTTTGGACACGACTGAACCAAATTCGGTTCACAGGAAGTTGGAGGGGCGGGGGGGGGGGGGTTGTAGTCAGGGCCTACCTGTACCTACCTACATACCTACCTCTTAGAGGTTGGGTTGGCTGGGGTTGGGTGGGAGGCTTAGGGGGCTGGTGGGCTGGAGGGGGAGGAGTTAGGGAGGGGGGCGGGGGGCTGGGTATTAATAACAAGCAGCAGTAGTAACCTCAGGCATGTCACTGTCTGGTCTTTCTTAGCAACAACTTGGATCTGTTTACCACAGTGGTGCCGGGGCGTGTGTGTGTGTGTGTGTGGATGGGTCGGGTGGGGAATGTAGAGAGAGAGGGGGAGGGGGAGGATGGAGCGGCAGGGAGCCGGGGGGGCGGGGGGGGGGGGGGGGAAGGGAGGGATTTTGAAGGGTGTTGTTTTGGAAGGTGGCGGTTCACAGCTAGACATTTTTCACGTTCTTTTCTTTTCTCTTTCTGCCTGCCTATAGTGTCTGTCTTGTCATCTGTCATGTTTCTGTTGTGAGCGAGTTCTCTGCCCGTCATTATCGTTCGTGACATTGCAAAGGAGAAGCCAGTCACTGATGCTTACCGTACTTAGTATGAATATGTTATTTGATACAAATGATAATATGGTTCATCAGCCGTCATGTTTAACTCTCTCCATACGAACGGCGAAAGAGACGACGTTAACAGCGTTTCATCCCAATTACCATCATCAAAATATTGCAAGCGGAACGCTCTTATACTGAAGAGGTGAATGTTGACAAAGAATACCACAGTTCTGACGACGGAAGCTAAAGGTTGGGTCATTGAGACACCCACTGGACATCCGAGGGGTCTGTGTAGAGGAGAAGAGAGGACTGGCCGTACTGAGTGAGTTAAATTGGAAGCGCAACATTAATTGTGAGCACAGTATAAGCTTTAAGCTGGTTGGTTGATGCTCTTTTGTCATTGTTTGGCATTGTAATCACGTGAAGCAGGGCTCAACTTCTGGAGACGTTTTCCCTTGCAACACCTGTGGGAAGTGCTGCGCATCCAGAATCGGCCTCTTCTCCCATATGAGGACACACACCGACAGATAAGCCTGCCTGCCTACTCATCCGTCGGTCCAACGGGAGACTCCATCGCATTATAATCACGTGTACCGTTGAACAATTAAAGATTATTCAAACCAATCATACACGTGACCAGAGAGAGAGAGAGAGACAGACAAAAAGATGGTAAACAAAGAGAGACAGACAGACAGAAAGATGGTAAACAAAGAGAGAGAGAGACAGACAGAAAGATGGTAAACAAGGAGAGAGAGAGACAGACAAAAAGATGGTAAACAAAGAGAGACAGACAGACAGAAAGATGGTAAACAAAGAGAGAGAGAGACAGACAGAAAGATGGTAAACAAAGAGAGAGAGACAGAAAGATTGTAAACAAAGAGAGACAGACAGAAAGATGGTAAACAAAGAGAGAGAGACAGAAAGATTGTAAACAAAGAGAGACAGACAGAAAGATGGTAAACAAAGAGAGACAGACCCGACAGAAAGATGGTAAACAAGGAGAGACAGACAGACAGAAAGATGGTAAACAAATAGAGACAGACAGACAGAAAGATGGTAAACAAAGAGAGACAGACAGACAGAAAGATGGTAAACAAAGAGAGACAGACAGACAGAAAGATGGTAAACAAAGAGAGACAGACAGAAAGATGGTAAACAAAGAGAGACAGACAGAAAGATGGTAAACAAAGAGAGACAGACAGACAGAAAGATGGTAAACAAAGACAGACAGACACACAGAAAGATGGTAAACAAAGAGAGACAGACAGAAATATGGTAAACAAAGACAGACAGACAGACAGACAGAAAGATGGTAAACAAAGAGAGACAGACAGAAATATGGTAAACAAAGAGAGACAGAAAGATGGTAAACAAAGAGAGAGAGAGACAGACAGAAAGATGGTAAACAAAGACAGACAGACAGAAAGATGGTAAACAAAGACAGACAGACAGACAGAAAGATGGTAAACAAAGAGAGACAGACAGAAATATGGTAAACAAAGAGAGAGACAGACAGACAGAAAGATGGTAAACAAAGAGAGACAGACAGACAGAAGTATGGTAAACAAAGACAGACAGACAGACAGACAGACAGAAAGATGGTAAACAAAGAGAGAGAGACAGACAGAAAGATGGTAAACAAGGAGAGAGAGACAGACAGAAAGATGGTAAACAAAGAGAGAGAGAGAGACAGACAGAAAGATGGTAAGCAAAGAGAGACAGACAGACAGAAAGATGGTAACCAAAGAGAGAGAGAGAGACAGAAAGATGGTAAACAAAGAGAGAGAGAGACAGACAGAAAGATGGTAAACAAAGACAGACAGAAAGATGGTAAACAAAGAGAGAGAGACAGACAGAAAGATGGTAAACAAGGAGAGAGAGACAGACAGAAAGATGGTAAACAAAGAGAGAGAGAGAGACAGACAGAAAGATGGTAAGCAAAGAGAGACAGACAGACAGAAAGATGGTAAGCAAAGAGAGACAGACAGACAGAAAGATGGTAACCAAAGAGAGAGAGAGAGACAGACAGAAAGATGGTAAACAAAGACAGACAGAAAGATGGTAAACAAAGAGAGAGAGATAGACAGACAAAAAGATGGTAAACAAAGAGAGACAGACAGACAGAAAGATGGTAAACAAAGAGAGAGAGAGACAGACAGAAAGATGGTAAACAAAGAGAGAGAGACAGACAGAAAAACATTAAAACAACGGGCACGTCCGCCCGCCAAGTTGTGTTGTTGTTGTTGTGTTGTCGTGTTGTTGTTGTTGTGTTGTCGTGTTGTTGTTGTGTTGTCGTGTTGTTGTCGTGTTGAGTGTTGTTGTGTTGTCGTGTTGTTGTGTTGTCGTGTTGTTGTTGTTGTCGTGTTGTTGTTGTGTTGTCGTGTTGAGTGTTGTTGTGTTGTCGTGTTGTTGTTGTGTTGTCGTGTTGTTGTCGTGTTGAGTGTTGTTGTGTTGTTGTTGTTGTGTTGTCGTGTTGTTGTTGTGTTGTCGTGTTGAGTGTTGTTGTGTTGTCGTGTTGTTGTTGTTGTGTTGTCGTGTTGTTGTTGTTGTGTTGTCGTGTTGTTGTTGTTGTGTTGTCGTGTTGAGTGTTGTTGTGTTGTCGTGTTGTTGTTGTTGTGTTGTCGTGTTGAGTGTTGTTGTGTTGTCGTGTTGTTGTTGTTGTGTTGTCGTGTTGTTGTTGTTGTGTTGTGTTGTGTTGTTGTTGTGTCGTCGTGTTGCGTGTTGTTGTTGTGTTGTCGTGTTGTTGTTGTTGTGTTGTCGTGTTGTTGTTGTTGTGTCGTGTTGCGTGTTGTGGTTGTTGTTGTGTTGTCGTGTTGTTGTTGTTGTGTCGTCGAGTTGCGTGTTGTTGCTGTTATTGTGTTGTGTTGTATTACTTTTTGTCACAACAACAGATTTCTCTGTGTGACACTCGGGCCGCTGTCCCCATGTGTGTGTGTGTGTGTGTGTCTGTGTCTGTGTGTGTGTCTGTGTCTGTGTGTGTGTGTAACACATTCACACACACACGCACATCAACCAACCCCACCAGGGTTATGCACCTGATCAGGCATTTGCCCAGCAGATGGTGTGCAGTGTGTATATTATATATTATATTATATATTATGGGCTTGCACTGGCTCTTAGTGCTGCAGCCTTGGGGGCTGGTTGGTCTTTGGTGAACCATCCCAACGCCGACTGCCCCAAAACCCTCTTGGCCTAGAGAGAGTGGGGATGTAACTTGGGCAAGACACTCTCCACTGTTATCAAATTCTAGCCGAGATAGTCGGGACAGCAGTTGCCTCCTCTGCTGTTCTGATGGTCATAGTCGGACACGACTGACTATCGTGTATGGACTTGTCTGAACGCATTGACACCTCCATAAAGAACTGGAACTGACCGGTGTGTCGTGTGTGAGTGCCTGTAAACGGTCAGCTTGGGAGTGGTGAAGGGTGTGCGGGGGCGGGGACGTGGGGAGATAATTTTATATGGACATATTGTCGGTGGGGAAACAGCAGAGAGAGAGAGAGAGGTGTAGTGTGTCCATACTTCTCTTTCTTCTGTCTGACCGGACTGGAGAGAATGGTTGACCACTGGATGGGTGGGTTGGGTTACAGCCACTGAGCTGAATATTGAGCTGTTGAGCTCCATGGTTACAGCGCTGACTGGTTCTGGCCGAGAGTTCCTATAGAATGTAGCATTGCGCGGTACTTCAGATAACCAGGCTTTCTGTCCACCGACTTTCCAGTGGAAATGCCATACACTTGAAGAAAAATGTTGATAACTAGGTTCTTCGACGGGTTTCGCATTTACACACCTCGCACTCGATGTTCAGTCGTCTGGTTACATGGTAACACTTTGATGTACATGCTTTCTTAACCTTGCTCCTGACACTTACACAGCTTTGCAGCTTATTTTTTTCATTGTTTGCACAGTGTCGAACAGTGAATTTATGTCCACGCGCATGGACAATGAACCAGTCTCGAGTCTTGAGAAAGAAAAAAAAAAACGGGCACTCTTGTAGAAGATGGACGGGAACACCCAACTGACAACAGTATTACTTCAGATCGGTGAGGACTTTGGTAATTACTTCCCGCTTATTCTGGGAAACAGAGACGA
>NC_134888.1:37186066-37203566 GCF_041734735.1 Babylonia areolata | reverse complement strand
TGTAGAGACCGATGCGAGAGAGACAGTCTCTGTCACAGCGGTCACATGTGTAAGCTGATGCTGGTCTGTCGGCTGCCGTCCCTTTTCTACGAGGCTCGCTTTTGGTTTAAATAATCTTTATAATTTGGAGCGGTGGGAGTGCCGGTTTAGTCGCCGGCAACCCGATTCAACAATACACATGATTACAATGCAATGAATGACAAAAGAGCATCAGCAAGCTTAAAGCTTATACTGTGCTCACAACGTTGCACTTCAATTTTATCATGACGGCTGATGAACCATATTATCAGTTGTATCAAATAACATTCATAAACAGTAAGTAATGAAATAATGAAATAAAACAAATAAACAAACAGTACATAATGTAGTAAAATAATGCTAATATCAATATTAACATGAGATTAAATTTATTATCACCTGAGTAATTGGCCTGATAGAAGAAAAACACGAAGGAAAAAAAAAAGAAGAAAATTTAGAAGAATGGTGGGTAAGGTGGTGGGGGAGGGGGAACAGAGGGGAGAGGAGAAATTGTGACAGATCATTGGCCAATCCATTCAACTTCGAATATTTGGTCAGTCAAATAAATCCAACATATATTTTACGAATAGAATCATGTTGTACCCTTTCTTCACAATACTTTCTAAGCTAAAATATATTTGAATCGGAGATAAACTGGTGAAGTTTGAAATATGAATATATTTGTATGATTTTGGAGAACAGGATCTCCATGCAACAGAGTTTTAACGTGAATGTAGTTTGGAGATAAATTTAAGATTTTGTTTGGCCGAGCCATATGAAAGTCTTGACAAAATAATAAATAATGTTCAGCAGTTTCGCTTGCAGTGCCACAAGCACAAAGTGGGTCGTTTATTAAATGTCTGTTGAACATATCTTCTCTTAAGTCACTAATCCCTAGACGAAGTCGACAGTGAATGATTTGTTCCTTCCGTTTACCAAAGTAATAATAGCTAGGCACAACAGCATCGTTAGCACACAGGCAATGTTTAAGCTGGCTTAAGGAATTGCTGGTTTTAACATAATCAGGTAGAGAATTCCAGAGATAAGTAGTAGATGGTATGAATGATTTCCGATAGAGTTCGATGTGAAATCTTGGTACGGTGCGTTCCAATGACCTGCAGCAGCTGACAGTTTGTCCTCACCAGTCCGTAGCTGGTTCTTGAGAGTGCTTCTCCATCTGTGGGGGGCAAGGGACAGGATTCAAGAGGGGAGGGGGGTGATGTGACAAGACGTTGTCTAACCGACATTATATTGTGAGGGCGCGTTGATTATTAAATACAGATAAGAATAGATCACTCAAAATTAGGCTACTTCTAATGGTGGTAGGTGGCGGTTTTGGTTCTCTCTCTCTCTCTCTCTCTCTCTCTCTCTCTCTCTCTCTCTCTCTCTCTCTCTCTCTCTCTCCCTCTCTGTCTCTGTCTCTCTGTCTCTCTCTCTCTCTCTTTCTCCTTTGTTTTGTTTTGTTTGGGTCAGTTTTTGTGTGTGTTGTTGTTGTCGTTGTCGTCGTTGTTGTTGTTGTTTTCCCTAACTTGCTGAATAATGTGTTTGGAATCTTGGCAAAAGACGCGATGTTGCAAGATTTATGTTTGCAAATGACTGACCTTTTCGCTTCCTCCTTTGTAGAGAAGTGACTTTGACATGTGGCAACATGTATCATCCACACGCTCACACACACACACACACACACACACACACACACACACACACACACACACACACACACACACACACACACACGGCACACACACACATACATTCTCAAACACACACACAACCACACCCACGCCCTGTACACACACTCACATATATAGACCTACACACAAACACACACGCACAACTCACAGACTCATACGGATAGGCACACACACACACACACACACACACACACACACACACACACACACACACACACACACACACCACCACCACCACCACCACCACCAGCCCGGCACAGCTATTATAATACCAGGCTTGTTTCTGCTTGCTTCCGGGACACATTGCAGGAATACCTGACGAGTTCTTGCCCCAGCCTTCTGTGTTTTTCGTTGTTTAGTTGTTAACCTTTTCTTCTTCTTTTTTTTTTTTTTTTTTGCGTTAACGCTGAGAGCAGATGGTTTGAGTGACGGCTTGCCTAATTCACAGTGTATAACGGGAAACCGCCCACTGCTATTCCTTTCTTTTCATCCACGAGGCAGCCCCTCCCCCCCCCCTCCAGCCCCCCCCCCCCCCCTACCCCCGCGTGTTCTCCCTCCCTCCCTCCCTCCCTCCTCATCCTGCCTGCCCCTGCCCCCCACCCCCATCCTCCTTGCTTCCTCCTCCTCCACCTCCTCCTTCCTTACGACTGGCATGCAGATGATGCCAGAGAATGTGGAAACTCGTACAATGGAGAGAGAGAGAGAGGGGGGGGGCGGTGGTGGGAGGGAGAGGGGTGGTGGAGGAGGTTCACCTCCTCCCTTCCTCCCTCCCTGCTTGGCTTCCCCCCCACACACCCTCCTAAAAAAAAAAAAACACCTCTCCCCCACCCACCCAACCCCCGGGAACCCTCGCTCCAGTCCCCCCTTAACCTCGACCCTAACTAAACCCTTGCTCCCAATAATGAATCATCATCTCCCCCCACCCCACTCCCCTGCTTCCATCTCACCTGACACCCTTCCCTACCACCACCACTGCATTGTGTTGATATCAAATGAGTGAGGTGAGGTTCTTTTCGTTTTTTTGTTTTTGCTTTGTTTTGTGTGGGTTTTTGTTGTTGTTGTTGTTGTTGTTTTTATCTCCTTCGCCAAAGAAATGTGAAATGAATTTGCGATGATATTAAAGGGTACCAATTTGTTTTGGCAAAGGGAGCTGTGAGATGCATTGTTGCTGCAGAGATGTCGGTTGTTGGAGCTCCTCCTCCCACCCACCACCCACCCACCACCCCTACCTCCCCCTCCTCTCCCATCCCATCCCTCTCACTCTCTCTCTCTCTCTGCCCACGTGCAAGCATCCCCCCCACCCCCCAACCCACACCCAACCACCCCGATTTCCATTCCTATATTACCCACCCCTCCCTTCTCCCCCTCCTCCCTCCTTCACCCTCCCCAGCCCCCTTTTCCCCCTCCCCCCCCCCAACCCGAAAAGAAAAAAAAAAGAAAGAAAGAAAAGAAGAAAAAAGCCTCAGCAAAACGTGCTGCAACTTGAAGCCTGTTATTCCGGTGGGGGGGTGGGGGGGGGGGGGGGGGGGGGGTGGGTGGTGGTTGGCATAAAGAAGCAAAATGAAGAGAATGGTTGGGGGGTGGAGGGGGGTGGGTAGTTTGGGAGCCGAGTAGATCGAGGAGGAGGCGGGTGGGGGTGGGGTGTGGGGGGGGGGCGGTAGAGGTGCACCACCGACAGTGGCAGCAGAAAGAATCGACTAGCCTCCCGTTGTACTGTACTTCTGATCTAGTGTTCGCTAGTGATCGTGGGTTCGAGCCCCCCCCCACACACACCCCAACCCCCCTCCACCCGCCCCCGGCGTTCCGGTATGGTGGTGTATTCTCTCCAAAAAGTCATTTTGCTCCCGATTCTCTGCACACTCCACCCAGGTGCAAACTAATATTTGTTTCGAAGGGGAAAAAATGATTTTTTTTATGTGTATTTGTTTGTTAGCTCGTTTGGGCGGCTTTAAATATATATATATATATATATATATATATATATATATTGTACATGGTGTGTGTAGGGTCAGGTCAGATAGATATATCTGCTACTGGTAACCTGGATCCCAGTACTACCTGTCACAGGGTCGAATTACTGGCGACTAAACCAGCACCCCCACCAGTCCTCTCAGGAGGATGGTGAGGAGGGTGGCTAGACACCCTGGTGGAATTAAATGACCCATCAAAGGACGCCAGCTCTGGAGAGCTACCTGCGGCCACCTAGCTAAGGGAGTAAACCCTGACAGAAAATCCGGTGTGGGGCCCCTAAGGCGGTTGGATGGCAAACTTTGTCACTTTCCGGCAGCTCCTGCGGCCGCGTTGGCTCCAAAATGTAACAGCCTTGCTGTTCCTTTGGATCTGTCAGCGAGGTGGAGAGGGGGGACAAGCTGCATGGGCAACAGCCTGTCTTCCATATTACATTGCCCAGGCTTATATCCGTCCATCCATCCACAAACACCTTGCACCTAAAACCTGGAGAGGACACTCCAGCTTCGCTACTAGCACTAGCGTCGGAACAACACGTGAAGCAACAGTTACCGGTTATAAGTTAGCGCTCAGCTGGCGTAGAGCCGACGCCAGGGGTTGCTTCTGACGGTGGGAGGGACCCTCGCGTCCCACTGGACAGCTACCGCCCGCCCAAGCTGGGCAGCCCCCAGCCAGTTAGGTGCTGTCCTGCCACGACCTGCCTTCTTCTATGGGTGTATGAAGATTAGGAGAATATCCGACAAGCAGGTCGTTAATTTCCGCACCAGGCAAAAAGAAAACTTCAAGAAACGGATCAACAATGAAACTGGCCTGTTGGAATGTCCGGACAATGATGCCTGGGCTCTCCCAAGATCTGCAAGACATCAGCGACGCCAGAAAGACGGCCGTCATAAACAGCGAGCTGAAGAGACTAAATGTGGACATTGCCACTCTGCAGGAAACACGGCTGGCTGACTCAGGAACACTAAAGGAGAGGAACTACACCTTCTTCTGGCAAGGAAAGAGCTCTGATGCCCCAAGAGAGCACGGAGTAGGCTTTGCAGTCAGGAACAGCCTGCTGAACATGATCGAACCAGGCAGCGGTGGTTCAGAACGACTATTGACTCTCCGCCTCAACACCTCCGAGGGCTATGTCACTCTCGTCAGCGCATATGCTCCAACACTGTCCGCCTCTCCAGACGCCAAGGATGAGTTCTACGAAAATCTCGCATCAACCATAAGGAACACCCCCAGGACAGAACAATTTGTTCTCCTGGGCGACTTCAATGCCAGAGTGGGTGCAGACAACGATTCGTGGCCCTTCTGTCTCGGTTCCTTTGGAGTGGGGAAAATGAATGAGAATGGACAGCGACTACTTGAGTTTTGTACCTGCCATGAACTGTGCATCGCCAACTCCTTCTTCAAGACGAAGCCCCAACACAAAGTCTCCTGGAGGCACCCGCGCTCAAAACATTGGCACCAACTGGATCTGATCCTAGTAAGACGAGCTGCCATCAAAAACCTTCTCCACACTCGCTCTTACCACAGCGCAGACAGCGACACGGACCACTCTCTGGTATGCTGTTCCACTGCTCAAAGAAACAAGGGAACTCTGGCATTGACGTCAGCAAGATGTCTCAGCCAGACCTTGTAGAACAGTTCGCAGAGGCCTTTGAGAGAGAATTCAATGCATTGCAGCCCAGAGACTCAGCCACAGAAAGATGGGAAACGCTACGAGACACCATGCACCGCATTGCTATGGCCACCTTTGGGAAGAAAACCGCGAAGTCCCACGACTGGTTTTGAGGCCAAATCATCAGAGATGACTCCCAGTATTGAGGCCAAGCGCGCTGCACTCACTGAGTACAAACGGTCACCCAGTGAGAAGAACCTGCACATCCTCAGGGCCGCCAGGAGTAAGGTTCAGTTTAGCGCCAGGCGATGTGCAAATGAGTACTGGACAGAGTTCACACACCCTCACCCCCAACAGAGGGCATCCTTGGCCGGTAAGTAACACAAAATAACAAGATGAAAAACAAATACTACAAGGAGAGAGAGAGAGAGAGAGAGAGAGGTTCAAGAGGATTAATTCATATATTATAGGCCAACTGAGGCCTCTTATGAAGGGGTACATGTGAACGTAATGTAATGAGAACACAGTAGTGCAACATACATGGAAAATATGACGACGTAAACTTGCCCAGCTACGAAACAATGCAAGAGAGAAAAAAAAATTCAGTATTCTCATGACGTAATGGCAGGGAGGGAGAGAGAGATAGTGAGAGATAGAGGGTGTGTGGGGGTGGGGGGGAAGGGGGGTTAGGGAATGACGAGGAGGGAGCTATTGGCCTCGGAGTTGATGAAACTATTAGGCTTTCTTTTGTTGTTGTTGTTGTTTGTTTGTTTGTTTGTTTTGAAGACACCATTATTATATTCTTCCCACATCATTTTGGCGAAAAGGTTGAAGCTGAAGGAAGACTGGCGCTGGCGATACCAGAACAGTGCATTTCCCAAGGAACACTCCACCCACGAACAACAGATAAAAAAAAAGTGAAGTGGACTGAAATTGTGAGAGGGGGGAGGGGGCGGAGGGGGGCGGGGTAGGGGGGTGGGGGGCGTGAGCTGACTGGCGAAAGATGCAACCAGTGTACAGATTATGTTTAGCTGATGGCAATCAGGGCCCTTATAGTGACGTTTAAACAAGCAGCCAAGGGAAGCAAACAGCTGAAATACAAAGAGGAACCTCCAGAACAAATCTGTACAGAGAGAGAGAGAGAGAGATGGGAGAGTGAGAGATGGGGGAGAGAGAGAGGGGGGGAGAGAGAGATGGAAGGGAGAGAGAGAAAGAGAGGGGAGAGGGGGGAGATGGGGAGAGAAAAGAGATGGGAGAGAGGGGGGAGAGAGGGGGGGGAGATGGGAGAGAGAGGGGGAGAGTGAGAGATGAGAGAGAGAGATGGGGGAGAGAAAGAGATGGGAGAGGGGGGAGATGGGAGAGATAAAGAGATGGGAGAGAGGGGGGAGAGAGAGGGGGGAGATGGAAGAGAGAGATGGGAGAGAGAAAGGGAGAGATAGGAGAGAGAGAGAGATTGGAAAGAGAGAAAGAGATGGGAGAGAGGGGGGAGAGATGGGAGAGAGAGAGAGAGATGGGAGAGAGAGAAAGAGACAGAGTGAGAGAGAGATAGAGAGAGAGAGAGGCAGACAGACAAACAAAGAGAGAGATGGAGGGACAGAGAGAGAGAACAGACTATAGAAGGAGGGTTTTGCTGAGGGATGGGTGGGTGGGGGGATGGTGGTGGTGGTGATGAAAGAGATTAAGGACGCAGTAATCTTGATAAAAATCGACCTGATTTCCCTTCCGAAGCTTCATATATCCAACAGCCCACCCACCCCCTCCCCACCCACCCCCCTACACGTGACCGCCTTGCTCTCCCTTCAGAGAAGAGGGAAAGTCCGCTCCGTCGACTGACGACGTCCACTGCAGCGACCATTATTATTATTAGTATTAGTATTCGTATTATTGTTGTTGTTGTTTTTGTTATTGCTGTTGTTATTGCTGCTGTTGTTGTTGTTGTCGTCGTCATCGTCGTCATCATCATCATCGTCGTCGTCGTCGTCGTCATAATCATCACCATCATCATCATCATCATCATTATTATTATTATGACTGGAAGCATGGATTGTTAAAGTGTTCTGTGGCGTGCGTTTCTGGTGTGTGTGTGTGTGCGGGCGAGCGTGTGTGTGTGTGTGTGTGTGTGTGTGTGTGTGTGTATGTGTGTGTGTGTGTCTGTGGGGGGAGGTGTGGGTAGGAAGCGAGGCGAGGCGAGGGGAGGGGAGGGGGGTGGATGGGTTGAGGGTTGTTGGAGAGGGACGACTGATGAAGCAATTTTGTTGCTGATTGTCCCCCGTGTTCCCCTGGGAGCAACACTGGGCTGTGAACTGAGCATGACATGACTGACAGCAGCAGCAGCGACAACTGAAGAGAAGAAGAAGAAAAAAGAAGAAGAAGAATGATAATGAATATCAACTGGTACCGAAAGAGGCGATGATGATGATGATGATGATGATGATGATGATGATGATGATGATGATAATAATGATAATAATAATCCTCATCATCATATCGAGAACATAGAAGAATTTTTTTTAAAGATAATAATAATGATAATAATGATAATGATGATGATGATGATAAAAATCAATTAGCACGAAGTAGAAGAGGAAATCGAATATGAGAGAGAGACAGACAGACAGACAGAGACTGAGAGAGTGACAGAGATAGACAGAGACTGAAAGAGACAGACACAGACAGACACAGACAGGCAGACAGACACAGACAGACACAGAGACAGACAGACAGATGAGATGCAGCTGCTCAAGTCCAAAGGCGGACAAGGAAGAAAAAAGCCACGGCCATGGATCCCAAAGACACGCACAAGGCTGGAGGCGGACAATCCCTTCAAGGCCTATCAGCATGCCGCCCACACCTCGCCTCCCACACCCTCACTTTGCAGGGAGAGAGGTGGGGGAGGGGAGGGGAGGGGGGCGGAGGGCGTGAGTGGGGGTTAGGAGGGTGGCGACGGAGGAGGGTGGGTGGGAGAAGTTGGAATTGAAGGGATAGAGACGTGGAAAAGAAGAGAAATTACGAGGCAGAAAGAGGTGACCAGGTTAGGGTTGGGGGTGTGTGGTGGGGTTGGGGGGTAGGGGGTTCGGGGGGCCGGGGGGGTGTCAGTGGGGCGTAAGTGGGGGTAAGGGGGATGGGGGTTAAGTTGGAAAGGATTGTGGGGTGACGTGGGCGGATAGGAGAGAGAGAGAGAGAGAGAGAAGGGGGGAGGGGGAGAGAAGTTGGAAGGGGGAGAGAAGGAGGAAGGGGGAGAGAAGAGTCAACACGAGGGCAGTGACGAGGCGGGAGGGTGGAAGGTGGACAGGGTTAGGGGTGGTGGTACAACAACCAACAGAGCTATCGAGAATTGCTCTGTGTGTGTGTGTGTGTGTGTGTGTGTGTGTGTGTGCCTTTGATCGGAATTCTCCACCCCTCCACTTCCCTACTCCCTGATCGCCACTGACCACCACCACACCTGATATAAGGCTGGCAGTTTTCCACAAGGGACCACAGCATTGAACATCGTTAACCGCCGAACGGCTACTGCCGGACATCGGTCCAGAACCTGAAGGGCTGATTGCCGAACTCTCTCCATACGAACGGCGGAAGAGACGACGTTAACAGCGTTTCACCCCAATTACCACCATCAAAATATTGCAAGCGGAAGGCTCTAAAACTGAAGAGGTGAATGTTGACAAAGAATACCACAATTCTGACGACGGAAGCTAAAGGTTGGGTCATTCTGACACCCACTGGACATCCGAGGGGTCTGTGTAGAGGAGAAGAGAGGACTGGCCGTACTGAGTGAGTTAAACTCAACTCTACGGCTGTTTTCCGCATTGTCAGTTCCTTGCCTGCATTGTTGTGGCCGCACGGTTTCTGTTGTGATGAGATGTGATCAAGTGGAGTGATGGCCCAAAGTGAACGCGTCCGCATAGGAAGCGAGAGAATCTGAGCGCACTGGTTCGAATCCCGGTAGAGTCGCCAGTATTTTCTCCCCATCCACTAGACCTTGAGTGGCGGTCTGGACGCAGGTCATTCGGATGAGGCGCTAAACCGAGGTCCCGTGTGCAGCATGCACTTAGCGCATGTAAAAGAACCCACGGCAACAAAAGGGTTGTCCCTGGCAAAATTCTGTAGAAAAATCCGCTTCGATAGGAAAACATTAAAAAAAAAAAAACTGCAGGCAGGAAAAAAAAAGGGGTAGCGCTCTCAGTGTAGCGACGCGCTCTCCCTGGGTAGAACAGCCGGAATTTCACACGGAAAGTCTGTCGTGACAAAAAGAAGAAAAAAAAAAAAGAAATGCAATACAGTGTGATGGAGCCATGGTGATGTTCCTCCCACCTCCTGACGCAGGGTGCTCAGGACAACAGCGTCCGTGTTTTGACTCATCACTGACCGATTAGTTAACCCTTTCACCGCCAGTCAGTTCAGAGTGAAAAATTCCCCTGTGCTGTAAACACAGTAAATATGGTGTCTATGTACAGCTGTGGATCCGCCCTCTGTGATGTGTAGAAAATATGACTCATCCTACCACCGAACATTACGAGCAGTAGGTTCATGGATAACAGACCCATGATCTGGTCACCCTTCAGTGACATGGGTCCTCTACCTAGCTGCTGCAGCAATGCGAGTTTGGCAGTGAAAGGGTTAACAGCCACCAACAAGGATACAGAGGGGAACAGTGTGATGTACAAGGTGAGGATTTAGTTCATCGACTGCTGAGCCTTAGGGAAACTATGGAATTAGTATGGTCTGAACAACAACAACAACAAGTGCAGCTGCTACCTTTTTGTGTACTTATGGGTGGTGTAGCTGATTTTTTGCTGAATTAAAAAAAAAAGCAATGCAGTCTAATGAGGAAAATATCTAAATAATTTGTATTTGTATAATTTATTACTCTTTTTTTGTCACAACAGATTTCTCTGTGTGAAATTCGGGCTGCTCTCCCCAGGGAGAGCGCTTCGCTACACTGACAGCGCCCCCCCCCCCCCCCCCTTACTCCCCCTCTCCCTCCGCCTGCTTGCAATTTTTTTCCCTATCCAAGTGGATTTTACTACAGAATTTTGCCAGGGACAACCTTTTTGTTGCCGTGGGTTCTTTTACGTATGCTGAGTGCATGCTACACACGGGACCTCGGTTTATCGACTCATCCGAATGAGAAGTAAAGAACAGTATCCGACATCCTGACGTTTAAGACAAATCTTAATTTTGATAAAAGAAGTAAGCTGCCACATGTAATTGATAACATAATTATATTGATCCTTTAATAACACTTTATAATTAAAAAAAAACAAACTCTGGTGCTCCTTGAAGCTATGTCATCATGAATAAATGCCATGATGTGACATTTGGTATCACTGTCAATATTTCCTTTTATCTTGTTCTTTATTATTTGTTATTGTTCTTCATCTTATTATTACTATTATAAGTGTTATCATATTGAAAAACAACCCTTGTATCTCAACAAATTAATGATTTTTTTTCGATGATCAAAAAAAAAAAAAAAAAATGTTAGTGAAGTGACATAACTTCACTGACAGGCATTCTGGTTACCAGCAGTCAAGGGATAAAAACTCAAGAGAGGAAGAAGAAGAGACCGTGTTGTGTAAGATGGTTTCGCTGTTCTAAGTTCTGTGCGGACTTTCAGAATGGAACCTACGCGCTCGGAGACATAGGTATTTGTGCATCCAGTGCATAGAACCAGCACTGCAGGTTGGGCGTTTTCCAGTGTTCGTCAGCCTAGGGACGTCATTTGTGTGTGTGTGTGTGACTCTGTGTGTGTATATATGCGTGTGTGTGTGTGTGTTTGTGTATGTGTAAATCGCACCTCTGGGATGGGCACAAAAAAAAAGAAAGAAAAAAAAAGAAGCCTAATTATATGCAAACTGCATTTACTGTTATATTTATATTTGTTGTATTCTCTAAACTTGGCAGTTTGATCTGATATTCTGACCCAACAACAAGAGCAGTCATTATTATCATTTTTTGTTCAAACAGGAACTTCTTTTGCTAAGCATGGAAGTTTTATTTATTTTGCAAACGTTTTAGTGCAGATAGTAAAAAGGGGAAATTACTCTGCAATTAATGCTAGGGGACTTAATTTGCCACAAGTGAGTCTTGAAGGCCTTGCCTCTCTTGTTCTCCTTGTTTTCGTTCAGTAAAACCCATTTTCATCAGATAAAGATGCACATCAAGAACGTAGTAGCCTAACTGCGCTTTAAATGTATACTCACTGATCTCATATAGACCCAGCAGTAAAGGTTGCAGGACGTCCATCTGCCAGTATAGTGTCCCTGATGAGGGTCTGGGCTCCATTCCCGCTTTCTGACGGGCGCAGTAGCCGAGTGGTTAAAGCGATGGACTTTCAATCTGAGGATCCCGGGTTCGAATCTCGGTGACGGCGCCTGGTTGGTAAAGGGTGGAGATTTTTACGATCTCCCAGGTCAACATATGTGCAGACCTGCTAGTGCCTGAAACCCCCTTCGTGTGTATACGGCAAGCAGAAGATCAAATACGCCCGTTAAAGATCCTGTAATCCATGTCAGCGTCCGGTGGGTTATAGAAACAAGAACATATCCAGCATGAACACCCCCGAAAGCGGAGTATGGCTGCCTACACGGCGGGGTAAAAACGGTCATACACGTAAACACGAACGAAGAAGATTCCTGCTCTCGCCTTTTCTCCATAGTAGTTTGACTGGGAAAAAATCAAACTGAGCGTGTATTCATTAGGATGAGACGATAAACCGAGGTCCCGTGTGCAGCATACATGCACCTGGCGCACTCAGTAAAATAAAATATAAAAAAAAACACGGCAACAAAAGAGTTGTCCTCTAGCAAAAAGTCTGTAGAAGAACCCCCCTCACAAAATAGAATCATATGCATGCACTCATGGCACGTCGAACACACAGAATGCTCTTCAAGAAGGTTGTAAATGAACGACATGTATGATATCACAAGTCAAACAAAATGAAACTAACTCAGGACCGCTGTGGTGAAGAATGTTTAGTATCTGGAGGAGTTACATTTTCCCAAGATTTAAACGCTTTGTGCACACACAAAAAGTGATGATTACCATTCATCATCATGCCTTATGGATGATAATCATACACTCGGTTAAAAAAAAAGGAAAACATGGTTATCAAGAGTGAGAGTGAGGGGGTGGAAGGGGAAGGGGCAGGGAGGGGGGAGCAGGGAGGACTAAGAAAAGTGTTCATGCCATAAACATGTTTCTCATTTAATGCTCACTCATGTTCAGTTGGAAGCTGAGTCAAAAGAGGACGATAGTGAGAGACAGATGTGGAGGTGTAACAACTAACAGAGCTATAGAGAACTGCATGTGTGTGTGTGTGTGTGTGTGTGTGTGTGTGTGTGTGTGTGTGTGTGTGTGTGCGTGTGTGTGTGTGTGTGTGTGAGAGAGAGAGAGAGAGAGAGAGAGAGAGAGCATGATTATGTACACGTTTGATTGCCTGGTAGTAACGCGTCCGCCTAGAAAATAAGAGAATTCATGTGAGAGTTCGGGATCGGAATCTCACACTCGCCAGGACTTGGTGGTCTTGACGCTAGTCTTTCGGGTAAGACGATAAACCGATGTCTTGTGTGCAATTTAACGCACGTTAAAGAACCATATAGGGGTTGTCCCTGGCAAAATTCTGAAGAAGAAAAAATCATCTTTGACAGAGAAAACAATTTCCACTTACACAAACATAAAAAAAAAAATAAAAGTAAAAGTAAAAATAAAAAAACAGAAGAAAAGGTAAAAGGTGTTGCTTAGTCAGCACTTTGACGGCGCACTCTCCCCAGGGAGAACAGCCCGAATTTCACACAGAGAGATCTGTTGTGACAAAACGTAATACAACGTTTTGCAATACAATACAATACGATGCAATGCAATGCAATGCAATACAGTACAATGCAATGCAATAGAACGCAATACAATTCAGTACACTACACAGCACTAGAATACCATGCAACACAATGTAATGCATTCCAACACGATACATTATACACCACCACCACCCCTTTCAGCCTTTTACACTTTATCATGGATGCACAGGAAGAGAAGGAGAAATAAGTGAAGTGGTAGGCTCTAGAATGTCTATCTTCTTTTCTTTTCCTTCTCTTTTCTTCTTCTTCTTCTTCTTCTCTTCTTTTCTTGACGTTGTAATTGATCAAAAACATGTGGCTTACAATAACTGCGAGTCAAGCATTCCGTACACAGTAACACAACGTAAGGGTGATTAGGGTTCTTTGTGGTGAGATGTTGCAATGTTTTCAGCATCTTGCTGGAGATAAGCCCCTGTGGAAGAAAAAAAAAAAAAAAAAAAAAAAAAAAAAAAACAACCCCCCCCCCACCCCACCCCACCCCCAAAACCAAAAACAAACAATGGCGCTGGTTACAGGTATACATTATGCCGCCTCTGTCTCTGTCTCTGTCTGTCTGTCTGTCCATCTGTCTGTCTGTCTCTCTCCCCGTCTTTTTCTTTCCCTTTCTCTCTCCTACCTGCAGTGGCTGGATGAAAAAACAACAACAAAAAAACCAACTGTTTATCTATTATCCTTTGGGAATAAAGAATTTTGTCTTGTCCTCTCTGTCTCCCTCTTCCCCCTCCTCCCCCCGCCCCCCTACTCCCTCTCTATCACTGTCTCATTTCTCTTCACCCCTCTCTCTCTCTCTCTCTCTCTCTCTCTCTCTCTCTCTCAACAGCTGACTCTCTCCCTATTTCTCCCTTTCTATTACTCTCCGTCTCTCTCTCTTCTTCGTTTCCCTCTCTCCCTCCCCCCTCTTTCCATCACTCTTCCTCTCCCTCTCTCTTCTTCCTTTCCCTCTCTCCCTCCTCCCCCTCTTTCCATCACTCTTCCTCTCCCTCTCTCTTCTTCCTTTCCCTCTCTCCCTCCTCCCCCTCTTTCCATCACTCTTCCTCTCCCTCTCTCTTCTTCGTTTCCCTCTCTTCCTCCCCCCCCCTCTCTATTACTCTCCGTCTCTCTCTCTTCTTTGTTTCCCTCTCTCCCTCCTCCCCCTCTTTCCATTACTCTCCGTCTCTCTCTCTCTTCTTTGTTTCCCTCTCTCCCTCCTCCCCCTCTTTCCATCACTCTTCCTCTCCCTCTCTCTTCTTTGTTTCCCTCTCTCCCTCCTCCCCCTCTTTCCATCACTCTCCCTCTCCCTCTCTCTTCTTTGTTTCCCTCTCTCCCTCCTCCCCCTCTTTCCATCACTCTCCCTCTCCCTCTCTCTCCTTCCTCTTCCTCCCTCCTCCCCCTCTTTCTATCCATCTCCCTCCTCTCTCTCCTTCCTCTCTCTTCCTCCTCCCCCTCTTTCCATCCCTCTCCCTCTCCCGCTCTCTCTTCTTTGTTTCCCTCTCTCCCTCCTCTCCCTCTTTCCATTACTCTCCCTCTCCCTCTCTCTTCTCCGTTTCCCTCTCTCCCTCCTCCCCCTCTTTCCATCACTCTCCCTCTCTCTCTCTCTCTCGTTTCCCTCTCCACCCCCACCCCCCTCTTTCCATCACTGTTCCTCTCCCTCTCTCTTCTTCCTTTCCCTCTCTCCCTCTCCCCCCTCTTTCCATCACTGTTCCTCTCCCTCTCTCTTCTTCCTTTCCCTCTCTCCCTCTCCCCCCTCTTTCCATCACTCTTCCTCTCCCTCTCTCTTCTTCCTTTCCCTCTCTCCCTCTCCCCCCTCTTTCCATCACTCTTCCTCTCCCTCTCTCTCCTTCCTCTTCCTCCCTCCTCCCCCTCTTTCCATCCCTCTCCCTCTCCCGCTCTCTCTTCTTTGTTTCCCTCTCTCCCTCCTCTCCCTCTTTCCATTACTCTCCCTCTCTCTCTCTCTTCTCCGTTTCCCTCTCTCCCTCCTCCCCCTCTTTCCAGCACTCTTCCTCTCCCTCTCTCTTCTTCCTTTCCCTCTCTTCCTCTTCCCTCCCCCACCACCCCCCTCTCTCTTTCTCACTCAGTCTCTCTGTCTCCAGTTAGTGTTGTTATTGCATCCTGTTCAGAGCGCACCAGTGGTGTCAGTGGGTTTGGTTTGGGTTTTTGGTTGGTTTTTCTTTTTTGGGGGTTTTTTTGTTGTTGTTTTTTACACACGGACTGGAATGGAATCTACGCCTGAAGTCAGAGCAACTCGTTCGTGAGTTCAGTGTGTGGTTTTCCCTGCTGTGCCACCCTGAGGAATCCGGGTTGTAAAGGGGATCATCATCAACATTCTCTCTGCGTGTGTGTGTGTGTGTGTGTGTGTGTGTGTTGGGTGGAGAGAGTGTGTGCATGTGTATGGATATGAATGTATGAATGCGTTCGTTTTAACACTTTTGCCGATGTTAATGATGATGGTGGTGATCATTCTTCGTTGTAGTAGCAGTGGATGTAGCAGTGTTAACAAAATTATTATTTTTGTGTCGTTATCGTTAATGTTGTTATTGTTATTGTTGTCACAAGGACAGATTGGAAGACTGGGCGATGCCTAAAATCTTTATCCTTGAGTAATAAAGTTTTGAATCTTGAATCTTGAATCTCTCTCTCTGTCTGCCTGTCTGTCTGTCCCTCTCTCTCTGTCTGTCTCTCTCCCCCCTCTCTCTTTCTCTCCCTCCCTCTCTCTCTGTCGGTCTGTCTGTCTGTCCCACTCTCTCACTGTCTCCCTCTCTCTGCCCCCCCCCCCCCCACCCCTCTCTCTCTCTGTCTGTCTGTCCCTCTCTCTCACTCTGTTTGTCTGTCTCTCTCTCTCTTCCCCTCTCTCTCTCTCCCTCTCTCTGTCTGTCCCTGTTTCTCACTGTCTCCCTCTCTCTGCCCCTCCCTCTCTCCCTCCCTCTCTCTGTCTCCCCCACTCACCCCCACCCCCACCCCCACACCCTCTCTTTCTCTCACACACGATTTCGGTTTCGTATTTCAGACCTGAATGTGTACCGTTTCAGTTATACTGAAATCATGCCGTGACTCAGTGATTTTAATTGGTATGTCCATTGTGCAAGGTGGCAATAGAAGGTGATGTTCACGGCGTTGTTCTCTACTGTTCAAAACTTGGATTATATTAGAGTTAAATGTATCCATCCTAAATATTACAGACATCGTAGTTTATTCAGACTGCGTTCATCAATGTCACGCACAAAACCTGCTGTTATACGTAATCTTTCTTTTGTTTTCTTTTGTTTTTATTTACATTGATACATACAAGTGCACATGCGAGCTTGTGCACATGCATACTCACACACACACACACACACACGTACATAAAGACACAAACAAACAAACACATACAAACATGCACGCACGCACACAGACACACTAAAAAAAAATACATACATGATACTTAATAAGTAATAGGAATTATGTTCTTTCAGACGCACGAGCGCGCGCGCGCGCACACACACACACACACACACACACACACACACATCCTTAATGTTCGCGAGAAGAACAGTATTGTAGGCTTCTAATACAGACTGCAATATGCAAAACAACTAGAAAAAAAAAAAGAAAAAAAAAGACTCACTTTGTTTACACAAGTGAGTCAAAAAACAATTTTAAAAAACCCAACAACAACAACAACAACAACAAAACAATCGTGAGTGGTGGAAAAAGTGAACCATCAACATGATCATCAAACGTGATATTTAACGAGAGAAGGGGGGTGGGGGGGGGGGGAGGGAGGTGGTGGGTGGGTGAACCCATGGCACGATTATTAATAACCAGACGTGGTGGGGTAGTGATGGATGGAGGATGTCACACTGAGCCGACCGCCAGGGGCGCTTCGTGTGTAAAGTCGTATTCCGACGACCGTCTCTCGCCACGCTCTCAGGTGTTTGGCTTGACACTGAAAATTGTGCGGAGAAATTTCGCCCTTCATTAATTCAGTGTATTCTTAGAACTGGGATTGGGTTTGGGGGGCACGGAGGGGGGGGGGCGGTGTTGGGGGGGGGGGGTGTAAGGGGAGTCGTGTGGTTTCATTCCTCGGGGGCAGGTATCTCAGGGAAATTCTTCTTCTGTTTCTTCTTCTTCTTCTTCGTTCGTAGGCTGCAACTCCCACGTGCACTCATATGTACACGAGTGGGCTTTCACGTGTATGACCGTTTTTACCCCCGCCATGTAGGCAGCCAGACTCCGTTTTCGGTGTGGTGGGGGTGGGGGGTGGGTGCATGCTAGGTATGTTCTTGTTTCCATAACTCACCGAACGTTGACATGGATTACGGGATCTTTAACGTGCGTATTTGATCTTCACCGTTTATTAAGTGTATTCTTAAATATATATTTAGAATTGGGAT
>NC_134888.1:37133566-37181066 GCF_041734735.1 Babylonia areolata | reverse complement strand
AGACAGAGAGAGAGAGGGGGGGGGGGGCAGTGAGGGACAAGATTGACGCTGACTGGTTCACACCCAGAACCAACTGTGGCAGGCTGCATGGTGTCATCGGCATCATCATCATCACATCACATCACATCATCACATCATCATCATCATCATCATCACATCATCATCACATCATCATCATCACATCATCACATCATCATCATCACCATCATCACATCATCATCATCACCATCATCATCATCATCACATCATCATCATCACATCATCATCATCACATCATCATCACATCATCATCATCACAAACCATTTTATCACCCACCCAAACCCACATCCATCATCACATCATATCATACATCATCATCACATCATCAACAAACCCCCCCACCCTCCTCACTCAAACACACATCATATCACACCCACCACCATCACATCACACACCACACATTAAACACATCACCCCCACCACCATCTCACACACATCACATCACCTATCATTCCATCACACCACACATCATCATCATCATCACACATCACTCACCTCACATCATCATCACCAATCATCACATCTCACAAAAATACCCCCCTCAACTCATCATCATCACATCATCAATCATATATCAACACATCACATCAATCATCACACATCACAAACAACATCACATCAACCTCAACACACACATCCAAAAACATCTCATCATCAAAAAACCCCTCAACACACACACATCATCCCCACACAACACACACCACACAAAACAAACCACATCACCCCCATCAACAACTCATCACCAACAACCACCACAACCTTCCTCACACCCACCACAACACACATCATCCTCATCACTCAACACAAACAAAATAAACACACATCATCACCATCACCAACACCACTTTACCTCAACACATCACCATATCAACATCATCACCCCACAATCACATCACACATCATCACACCATCACATCTCAACAACAACATCATCACATCATCATTAACCCAAAAACCACCCTCACAACAAAACATCTCACACCCCATCACTCATCACCATCACACACATCTCAATTTACATCCATCACAAAACAACATCATCAATCTCATCACACCATCACATCAATCAATCATCCCTCACAAAAATCATCCCATCACACCATCACATCAACCCAACACCCTCATCACTAAAATCACACACTAAAACACATTCCCCAAACACAACATTCACATCATCACCATCAACACTCATCACCATCATCACATCTCCATCATTTACATCACATCATAATCATCATCACCATCATCACTCTCACCATATCACATCATCACACCATCCCCCACATCATATCATCTCATCACCATCATCTCATCATCACATATCACATCATCCCAACATCACACATCACCACACTCATCATCATCATCATCACACATCACACAACATCACATCACACATTGTTGTTTTTTTTTGTGACCTTAAAAAATAACAGATGACTATGGACGGTGATCATGGAACACTGTGGGTGGACAGAAAAAAAATTAAATTTGTTAAGTTTTAAAACCTTGAAAAATTTTAAAAACACAATGAATCATAAACAAAGGGCAATCAAAGGAAACACGTGAACTTTTCGTCAACCCGGCTTAAAATCGCAAAGGTAGAAAGGGCTTTTGCATTGGGCGAAAAATAAATTTAAGTTTTGGAATCGTGTCTGTAAGTATTGATTTTACACCAAAATTTTTAAAGGGAATGTCATCTTTTACGAAACTGTTTCAGGTATCACACATTGCTCTTTCGGTGTTTTTTGTTTTTTTGTTTTTTTTTTGGGGGGCGGGGGGGGGGGTTTTTCCCGCCCCGGGTCGGGCGGTTCCAAAAAACCGTTCCCCGGGGGCCCCGTCCCGCCTTTTTCCGTAAAGGCGGGTTTTCCCCTTTTTTTTGCCGGTTGGTTTTTTTCCCCCCCGGGGGTGTGCGGCTTTTGGGCCCCCAAAGGTTTTCAAAATCGGGGCGTGTTGGGGTTTTTTTGGGCCTTTGGTTTTACCAAAAGGCCTTTTTGGGCCCGGGTCTTGCCCCGGGTCGGGGGAGGGGGGGGGGAAACCAAGGGTTGGCCCCGGGAAGGGGTCCCCGGGGAAAGGGGGTGCGAATAAGTGGGGCCGCCCCCCCTTTTTTTTTGTTTTTTTTTTTTGGGGGGCGGGGGGGGGGGGTTAATCTTCCCTGTCCGATTTGTAAGTCATGGGCGCTGATTCGTAACATAGTCAGTGCTTTCCTGTGTTGTGTATTTGCTGTATTCTTTAAATACGGTTCAATTTTATAATTTGTCACAGCGTTCTTCTAAAATTCTAATTTAGTTTAACTGTTTTGTTTCTGTTTACGGCCAAAATTTTGCATATTCATTTTCAAGCTTCTTGGATATGGCATACTTTAATCTTTTAACGCTAAAAATGAACTGATTTCTTTTTTTCCAAACATGATCCAATCCAGTGCTAGTTAATACAGTTTCTTATGAAAAGTAGCCACTGAACATTATTGTTTGTTTGACGATACATGCGTTTATGCGTCGTGTATACAAGCGAATTTTGAGGAAGCTCTAACACGTGTATCCAATAGCCAATAACTTGACATCATTATATTTGGGCTAACTGGGAATCTTCCCGCAATTCTCCTGTGTGTGCAGGGCGGTAGGGGCGTGGTTGTGGATACCATGGGATGGACCCGATGGAAGGAGAGATCCGCGGCCACAGGAAGAGGGGCAGCAGGGGACGTAACGCTGCGGGCAGCCCCCCCTCCTCCTCCCCATCTTCCTTCTTCCGCTCCATCAGTCAGGCCTTCTCTCACAATGGGTGAGTGAGTGAGTGGGTGGGTGAGTGGGTGGATGGGTGAATGAGTGAGTGGGCGAGTGAGTGAGTTGATGAGTGACCACCGGTGACTCGATCCAAGGCCGGCGGAGGCCTGTGCTCTTTCTACCGTGTTGCGTCATCACACACACACACACACACACACACACACACACACATGCACGGGTGCACACGCATATGCACACACACATACACAAACACACTTGCGTGCGCGCACACACGCACGCATGTACGCACGCACCCCCCCATCCCCACCCCACCACCCTCCACCTACCCCCACCCAACGCCCACCACCCCCACCCTCACCATCCCCACTCACACACACACATGATCGAACTCACATTTCAACTGCTATCTGAATTTCAAACTTTCTCTGTCTTCGCCACGCTTCTTCAGTTCAGTTTCAGTTTCAGTAGCTCAAGGAGGCGTCACTGCGTTCGGACAAATCCATATACGCTACACCACATCTGTCAAGCAGATGCCTGACCAGCAGCGTAACCCAACGCTTTTCGAGTCGACCAAATTACCGTAACGCGAGCCAACAATTTTCTCTTAGTGCAACATGTGGCTTATATATGTCATGATTATGTCTTTTAAAAAATTCTTAAAAAAACACACACAAAACACCACCACACAACTATATATATAAATAAATAGATACGTGCCCTTTGGCGTGCTCTTGTATGACTCAGGTGTGAATGGGTACCTAACTTCGGTCGGGGAAGGGTTAAAAGCGGTCCGGGCGCGGCAGGAAAGCCGGAATTCTCTAGCTTATAGACACACTGGACACGAATGCATTGCCCCGATGGCGGTGAAAGGCTACCTTTAACTTTTCCTTTTCTTTTCTTTTTTTCTTTTTGCTTTCTTATTTTAGTTCATTGTGTATTTATAGTTCCTGATATGCCCGAACAGAGGTACAGATTATTGTGTATAATCTGTATGTTTGGCGGTAAAAAAAAAAAGGAAATAAAAGATTTTTTTTTTAAGTTGACGCGTCATTCTTTCACGCTATTTTTGTTACATGTTATAATGATAATACTATTGATGATAATTATTATGTGTTCTGTAGCGGTACTTCCTGCCGTGACCCCGATACCTCAAGTTCTGTCTCTGTCTCTGTCTCTGTCTCTGTCTCTCTCTCTCTCTCTCTCTCTCTCTCTCTAACACACACACACACACACACACACACACACACACACACATTTAATTCATTTGATCAGTTAACATCATAATCAGCAACATCATTCCAGTTGTCACAGTACTTAACGTATCGTTCTCGTATCATTGTCATTATCATTATCATAATCAGCAACATCACTACAGTTATCACAATTCTTAACGTATCGTTCTCGCATCATTATCATTATCGTGATTTGTCTTCATCGTCATCATTAACCCCTTACAGGCCGAGGGACCTTGGGGAGGGAGAGATCACCATCAGCAAGGCCAGCGTGGTGTCCCTGGCCCTGTACTCATGGCTGACCCCCGTGGTGTGGAAGCTGTGCCGGGTGGGTGTGGGTTCAATCCTCAACCTCACCTGGATGGAGGAGGACACCACCGCTCACAACGTGCAGAGGTACGTGCACGTGGTGTGTGTGGGGGGGTAGGGTGGAGGGAGAGGTGTGGCGTGGGGGGTAAAGGGGTGGGGTGTGGTGCTTTTGGGGGTTGGGGGGGGTGGGGATGGGGGTATTGGTTTGGGGTGTACGGATGGGTGTTGGGGGGAGGTGTGTGTGTGTGTGTGTGTGTGTGTGTGTGTGTGTGTGTGTGCGCGCGCGCGCGCGTGTGAGTGAGTAGGTGGGTAGGGTGGGGGGAAGGTGTGTAGCGGTGTGGGGTTTTGGGTGGGGAGATGTGCGGGTATGTGTGTGTGTGCGCGAGCGCGCAGGCGCGCATGTGTGTGTGTGTGTAATTCATGCGTGTGTGCGCGCGTGGAGGTCGGTGGGGGGAGGGTGGGTGTGGGAATTGGTTTGTGTATGGAAGGGAGGATTAAAGGCTGTGGGTGTGGTTGGTGTGGGAGGGGGAAGCGGGAGAGTGTGTGTGTGTATGAGTTGGTGGTGGTCTGGGATGTGCGCGCGGGCGCGTGTATGTGTGTGTGTGTGTGTGTGTGTGTTCATGCTTTTTTGAGCACACGCGATAATCAAAATGTAGGCCAACAGTTCTTCTCATAATGTAGATAGAAAGGCACAGGCCTGTCAACAGACCGATTGAATGGATGGATGGACAGACGAATGGACAAATAGACAGACAGATTTTTAGACAACGCTACATGTGCTAGGCACCTGCATACAGGCCTACAATATTAGACGGACAGGCATGGACAAACGGAATAACAGAATGAATAATGGAGAAACATAAGCATGATGCCACAAGGAAATCGGTCTTCAAAGCCACTTGAAGTTAGATCTGGGAGTCTGGCAATCTTCCTAGCATAGATCTGGGTATCATCTGCCTTTTTTTGGGGGGTGGGGGGGGGTGAGAGGCTAACTGCCCTGCCCTGATCTAATCTGTGGATGCATCATCGAAACAGGATCTGTGATAAGTTGATTAAATTCTTACTAAAAGCGGATCTCGTATTTTAGGGTAAGAAGTACATCTTGATAAAGTCACACTTACCAAGGAAATGTCTTTTTTTTTCTTTAAATGGATAACCTTACATAACTTTTTAGTTCGTTTGTGTGGATGTATCTTTGTAAGGCCTTGTTAAGCTTTTGAAATTTAGATTTAGATTGAAAAATTCATATTCTAAAACAGCCAAAATCAGAATTAAAGATGGAAATTATGATTTCGAAAAAGCCACCAAAACCACAATTTAGATGTATAATAGTTGTGTTGTTAAAGATGCTTAAACCCGCAGGGTAAGCGCTGTACATGCAATTGTACGTTATTATCATTTATTATTATTATTATTATTATTATCATTTTTACTGTGAGTGTTGGAGTGTAACAGTTGTAGTATTGATAGTATGTTACTTTGTGAGTTTTATGCATTGTGTTTTTATAATATCAATGATTCTGTTTTATGTTTCTACTACTTTTTATATGTTTTCTTGTTTCACTTTAGGTACTGGATTGTAAAGCGCTTAGAGTTTGCTTGTATCATAGCGCTATATAAAAATAAAATGTTATGAAATAAAATATAAATTCTGATTTCAGATTAGAGCGGGCGTGGAACGAGGAAGTGAAAACCCGGGGTCCTGCCAAGGCTCAGCTGGGTCGTGCAATACGTTCGGCTTACCACAGACGACTAGTGTGTTCAGTCATCGTCATCCTGTCCAGCCTGTCTCTGTCCTTCGTCAGTTCGGTGAGTGGAGCAATGCTGACTTGGTTTTCATCACTTGTTACCAACATTACATCATACATCAGCTGGTTGTTTTTCATCACTTGTTACCAACATTACATCAGCTGGTTGTTTTTCATCACTTGTTACCAACATTACATCAGCTGATTTAGTTTTCATCACTTGTTACCAACATTACATCAGCTGGTTGTTTTTCATCACTTGTTACCAACATTACATCAGCTGGTTGTTTTTCATCACTTGTTACCAACATTACATCAGCTGGTTTGTTTTTCATCACTTGTTACCAACATTACATCAGCTGATTTGTTTTTCATCACTTGTTACCAACATTACATCAGCTGGTTGTTTTTCATCACTTGTTACCAACATTACATCAGCTGATTTGTTTTTCATCACTTGTTACCAACATTACATCAGCTGGTTGTTTTTCATCACTTGTTACCAACATTTCATCAACTGATTTGTTTTTCATCACTTGTTACCAACATTACATCAGCTGGTTGTTTTTCATCACTTGTTACCAACATTACATCAGCTGGTTGTTTTTCATCACTTGTTACCAACATTACATCAGCTGATTTATTTTTCATTGCTTGTTACCAACATTACATCAGCTGATTTGTTTTTCATTACTTGTTACCAACATTACATCAGCTGGTTGTTTTTTATCACTTGTTACCAGCATTACATCATACATCAGCTGGTCGTTTTTCATCACGTGTTACCAACATTACATCAGCTGGTTTGTTTACCAACATTACATCAGCAGGTTGTTTTTCATCACTTGTTACCAACATTAC
This sequence comes from Babylonia areolata, assembly GCF_041734735.1. Taxonomy (NCBI): domain Eukaryota; kingdom Metazoa; phylum Mollusca; class Gastropoda; order Neogastropoda; family Buccinidae; genus Babylonia; species Babylonia areolata. The sequence continues at coordinate 37,174,135 of NC_134888.1, read as the reverse complement.
ATCAGCTGGTTGTTTTTCATCACTTGTTACCAACATTACATCATACATCAGCTGGTTGTTTTTCATTACTTGTTACCAACATTACATCAGCTGGTTGTTTTTCATCACTTGTTACCAACATTACATCTGGTTGTTTTTCATCACTTGTTACCAACATTACATCAACTGATTTGTTTTTCATCACTTGTAACCAACATTACATCAGCTGATTTGTTTTTCATCACTTGTTACCAACATTACATCAGCTGATTTGTTTTTCATCACTTGTTACCAACATTACATCAGCTGGTTGTTTTTCATTACTTGTTACCAACATTACATCAGCTGGTTGTTTTTCATCACTTGTTACCAACATTACATCAGCTGGTTGTTTTTCATTACTTGTTACCAACATTACATCAGCTGGTTGTTTTTCATCACTTGTTACCAACATTACATCAACTGATTTGTTTTTCATCACTTGTAACCAACATTACATCAGCTGATTTGTTTTTCATCACTTGTTACCAACATTACATCAGCTGATTTGGTTTTCATCACTTGTTACCAACATTACATCAGCTGGTTGTTTTTCATCACTTGTTACCAACATTACATCAGCTGGTTGTTTTTCATCACTTGTTACCAACATTACATCAGCTGGTTGTTTTTCATCACTTGTAACCAACATTACATCAGCTGATTTGTTTTTCATCACTTGTTACCAACATTACATCAGCTGGTTGTTTTTCATCACTTGTTACCAACATTCATCAGCTGGTTGTTTTTCATCACTTGTTACCAACATTACATCAGCTGATTTGGTTTTCATCACTTGTTACCAACATTACATCAGCTGGTTGTTTTTCATTACTTGTTACCAACATTACATCTGGTTGTTTTTCATCACTTGTTACCAACATTCATCAGCTGGTTGTTTTTCATCACTTGTTACCAACATTACATCAGCTGGTTTGTTTTTCATCACTTGTTACCAACATTACATCAGCTGATTTGGTTTTCATCACTTGTTACCAACATTACATCAGCTGATTTGGTTTTCATCACTTGTTATCAACATTACATCAGCTGGTTGTTTTTCATTACTTGTTACCAACATTACATCAGCTGATTTGTTTTTCATCACTTGTTACCAACATTATATCAGCTGGTTGTTTTTCATCACTTGTTACCAACATTACATCAGCTGGTTGTTTTTCATCACTTGTTACCAACATTATATCAGCTGGTTGTTTTTCATCACTTGTTACCAACATTATATCAGCTGGTTGTTTTTCATCACTTGTTACCAACATTACATCAGCTGGTTGTTTTTCATCATTTGTAACCAACATTACATCAGCTGATTTGTTTTTCATCACTTGTTACCAACATTACATCAGCTGGTTGTTTTTCATCACTTGTTACCAACATTCATCAGCTGGTTGTTTTTCATCACTTGTTACCAACATTACATCAGCTGATTTGGTTTTCATCACTTGTTACCAACATTACATCAGCTGGTTGTTTTTCATTACTTGTTACCAACATTACATCTGGTTGTTTTTCATCACTTGTTACCAACATTCATCAGCTGGTTGTTTTTCATCACTTGTTACCAACATTACATCAGCTGGTTTGTTTTTCATCACTTGTTACCAACATTACATCAGCTGATTTGTTTTTCATCACTTGTTACCAACATTACATCAGCTGATTTGTTTTTCATCACTTGTTACCAACATTACATCAGCTGGTTGTTTTTCATTACTTGTTACCAACATTACATCAGCTGATTTGTTTTTCATCACTTGTTACCAACATTACATCAGCTGGTTGTTTTTCATCACTTGTTACCAACATTACATCAGCTGATTGTTTTTCATCACTTGTTACCAACATTATATCAGCTGGTTGTTTTTCATCACTTGTTACCAACAATACATCAGCTGGTTGTTTTTCATCACTTGTTACCAACATTACATCAGCTGGATTGTTTTTCATCACTTGTTACCAACATTACATCAGCTGATTGTTTTTCATCACTGGTTACCAACATTACATCATCTGCTCTTAACGTTGTCCAGTTGGTTGTTTACTGTAGGTCCCCACATCATCCTCTGTTCAAATGATAATCTCAGAAGTATTGCATACAATATTTGATTATTGATTCATTTTTAGTCCCAATCCTGCTTCCCCCCACCCCACCCCCCTCTCACACACACCCTTGCAATGTTATGTTTTTCTTTCTCCAATCACTGACACTCACCCTCTCCATTTTACATTCTGTTCTCTCTCTCTCTCTCTCTCTCTCTCTCTCTCTCTCTCTCTCTCTCTCTCTCTCTCTCTCTCTCAAACGGGTTGAAGAAAATGATATGCCAACAGAGTCACAGGCTGGATTCAGGTGTGGTTATGCCACAACAGATCATATTTTTACTCTGAACGCGGTTATTGAGAAATCTTTAACAAAAGGGAGGTAAGCTTTACGCCTGTTTTGTTGATCTGAGAAAAGCATTTGACTCTGTGCAACGTCAGTCTTTGTTTGATATTTTGATTCAGAAAGGTATAAAGGTGAAATTTATGAATGCTATCATTGCTATGTATAAATGTGTTACATCTTGCGTACGTATTGAAGACAAGTTAACTGAGTTGTTTTTTTTTATTGTCCCATTGGCCTAAAGCAAGGATGTATGTAAAGCCCTATATTGTTTTCGTTGTTTGTTAACGAAATTGCATCAGCAATTGAAATCAGTGGTATTCATGGAATTCAGTTTTTGCCTGATTTATTAGAGTTGTACATTCTTCAGTTCGCGGATGATATTGTACTGCTATCTAACACTGCGATTGGTCTGCAAAATCAAATAAATATTCTGAATAATGCATGAAAAACACTCTTCTTGAATGTAAATATGACAAGACTGAAGTGATGGTTTTTCGAAAAGGTGGCTTTTTGGGAAGATATGAAAAGTGGAATTTCGATGGAAATGCTCTAGAAGTAGCGACTGAATATAATTATCTAGGGTTTGTTTTTACGACAAAAATGAGTATAAACAAAGGGGTAGGGATTTTAAAAGTAAAAGGCAAACATGCATGCATTGACTGTATAAAATACATAACGAAGCTGAATGATATTTCCAAAGGATGTTTTTTTTTCAAAATATTTGATGCTCAGGTACAACCCATTCTTTTGTACACTTCTGAGATGTGGGGTCTTAACAGACTTGATAACATTGAGAAGGTTCATTCCAGTAGTAGTTTGTTATAAAAATAATAATGAATGAAAATTGATGAATAGAAAAAAATCTTAATTAGTAGTAGTAGTAGTAGTGGTGGTTGTAGCAGTAGCAGTAGTAGTACTAGTAGTAGCAGTCGTAGTAGTAGTAGTAGTAAGAGGATTAAAGACCATCAATCTGTCTGCTGTGTGCCCGGCCAGGCCTTCTTGCTACGCTTCTTGCTGAAGAACGTGGAGGACGGAAACTCTCCGCTGTGGAAGAACGTCCTGAGCGTGTGCCTGCTGGTGGTCTGTGAGGTGCTGCGGTGTCTGACCTACTCCCTGGCCTGGTGCTTCACCTACTGGACAGGTAAGCACAGCGTCACCTGGTGATTCACCTTACTGGACAGGTAAGCACAGCGTCACCTGGTGATTCACCTTACTGGACAGGTAAGCACAGTGCCATCTGGTGATTCACCTTACTGGACAGGTAAGCACAGCGTCACCTGGTGATTCACCTTACTGGACAGGTAAGCACAGCGTCACCTGGTGATTGACCTTACTGGACAGGTAAGCACAGCATCACCTGGTGATTCAACTTACTGGACAGGTAGAGGAAGGTTGCAGAGTGGTTAATGCCAATACAGAGTCCGTAAGGGTCTTGGTTCGAATCCGCTCTCACCCTTTCTCCCAAGTTTGACAGGAAAAACCGAGCGTCAAACATTCGGATGAGGCAGCAAATCGAGGTCCCGTGTGCAGCATGCACTTGGTACACTGAAAAAGAACGCATGGCAAGGAGAGTGTTGTCCTCTGGCAAAGTTTTGTCGAAGAAATCCACTCAGATAGGTACACAAATATACATACATGCACTGAAGGTCTGACAAAGCGTTGGGTTATGCTGCTGGTCAGACATCAGCACAGCAGCTGTGCTGTAGTGTATATATTTGTATTTTGTATTTCTATCACAACAGATTTCTCTGTGTGAAATTCGGGCTGCTCTCAGCAGGGAGAGCGCGTCGCTATACTACAGCACCACCCGTTTTTTTGTATTTTTCCTGCGTGCAGTTTTATTTGTTTTTCCTATTGACGTGGATTTTTCTAAAGAATTTTGCCAGGAACAACCCTTTTGTTACCGTGGGTTATTTTACGTGTGCTAAGTGCGTGCTGCACACGGGACCTCGGTTTATCGTCTCATCCGAATGACTAGCGTCCAGACCACCACTCAAGGTCTAGTGGAGGGGGAGAAAATATCGGCGGCTGAGCCGTGATTCGAACCAGCGCACTCAGATTCTCTCGCTAGATTTGTCTGAATGCAGTGGTGCCTCCTTGAGTAACTGAAACTGAAAACTTAATGGACAAAGCACTGCATCACCGGTGCACTGTGCAGTCTGACAGTGGCTGAAGCTGCCTCATCTACCATGAGTTCAGCTGTAGGAACTGGCAGTGCTGTGATTTCATTTCTTTTCTCTTTTATTGGTGTCCCAGAAAAGTTTAGGAAAAGTTTTGTTGTTCTGTATTTCACCGATGATGAATGATGATGGGGGTGGGGGGGCGGGGGAGTGGGTGGGGGGTGTGAAGATGATGCTGTGGAGGTCCATTTAGGTTTGGGACTACCAGACAAGGCTGTATTCTCATAATATTATCCTGGCATTAACCAGTCTTAGAGATACAGACACCTGCTGTGTTGGTCAGGGAGTTTTAGCAGCACTCATAAAGAAGCATCTGCAAAATAGATAACTCTTGACAGTGTGGTCCCAGTCTCCACACTGAAGCCCACAGCACACTCACCTGAGGGTAGGAGCTGGCCACTGGCCAAAAAGGCCAAATGAATACGCTTAATAGCCAAAAAAAGCGTAAGACGAGACAGAGCGTAAACCTGACAAGATGGCGTGGAGAGCCTTGGCCAAAGGAATGATTCAGCGCTTATAGCTTTTAGAGGCGTTTGATTGGCTGAGAGCGGACCGGGCCAAGACTGCTCGTCTTTTCACTGTTAGCCGCGCGAAATTTGGCCAAGCAGAGCAAACCGATAGGCCTAGTTTGCATCAGTTTGACATGGTAAGTATATGTAACACCAAACATGGAGTATAATACAAACTCCTCCTACCTGTGAGAGGGATGGAAGAAACTGTGTCCTGTGTGTTGTGCAGAATGCTGTGCTGTATGGAATGTTGTGTGTTCAGCCCAGTGTTGTATGCTGTATAGAATGCTGTGTATTGCGTTTTATGGAATCCCATGCTGTATGGAATGCTGTGTATTGTGCTGTTATGGAAAGCTGTGTTGTGTGGAATGCTGTATGTATGTCTGTATGGAAAGCTGTGTGTTGCAGCCATGCGGGTCAGACAAGGAGCCATGGGCTTGCTGTTCAAGAAGATGTTACGTCTGCGCAGCTTGAAGGACAAGAAGATCGGGGAGGTGTGTGACGGCCGGATGTTTCTCTCTTTCTGTTCCTTGGCGCCTGGTGCCGGACTTTGGGGAAGGGTTCTTTCTTTACCATTTCAGTGAGCGTACAGAGTCAGGCTGAAGCATACAGAGAAAATTACATAATATAATGTAACATTAATGTTGTATGCATGCATTGTATGCATCACAATATTAATACCATCGTCTTAGATGAAGAGACTATGAATAAATAAACAACTGTATGCATCACAGACTTGGCTACACTTAACTCTTTCTCTGCTGAGGTAATAAAGTTATTCTGATTCTCATTCTGATAATGAATCATGCGCTCCCAAGTGCATACATATCTTCCATGCGTGTACACAAACATGTTCTTTTGCAAAAAAAAACAAAAAAACAGTTACAGGCACACAAAGACATATTGACATTCAACCCTGAAATGGTAAGCAACATGATTTCTTCTTCTTCTTCTTCTTGGATCATGGGCTGCAACTCCTGCGTTCACTCATATGTTAACGAGTGGGCTTTTACATGCAAAACGTTTTTGTGGTTTTTTTGTTTTGTTTTTTAAAGCATAAGGTGTGTTTAATATATACATACATATTACATGTGCATTTAGTACCCAACCATTTCATATTAATTCAACACAGACACTTAGAGACAAAGACAGACAGTTACAGACAGAAAGACAGAGACAGACAGACAGAGACAGAATCAGAGAGAATGGGTTATTGTATATAAAATTGCACACTTACTCCACCATTTGTAACTTTTTTTTTCTTTTTTTTACCTCACCATGTAGGCAGCCATACTCCCGTTTTAGGGGGTGACACATGATTTGATTTGTGTTTTTCGCTGTGTGCCCCCCAGTTGGTCAACATGTGTAGCAATGACGGTCAGCGTCTGTACGAAGTGCTGGCCAACGCCCCCTTCATCCTGGGTGGCCCCTTCATCTTTCTGGCCGGCAGCATCTACCTGGTCTTCCTCATCGGACCCTGGGCCTTCGTCGCCATCGGCACTTTCCTCGCCTTCTTCATCATGATGGTGAGTCTCTACCCCCTTCAGACTGGTGATGACAGCGATGACAGTATCAGTATCAGTATCAGTAGCTCAAGGAGGCATGACTGCGTTCGGTCAAATCCATATACGCTACACCACATCTGCCAAGCAGATGCCTGACCAGCAGCATAACCCAACACGCTTAGTCAGGCCTTGAGAAAAAATAAATTAAATAAATAAATAATAAAATAAAATAAAATAAAATATCAAAAATAAATAATAAATTAATAATGAATAAGATAAATAAAAAAAGAAGATAAATACATAAAAATTCAAATAATAATAATAATAATATTTATTTATAAGGCGCAAAATCTTGATGAAGTCAACTCTAAGCGAACAAAAAAAAAAGAAAAAAAAAGACAACAATGATGATAAATAAGCAAATAAATGTAAAACATGCAGACACACATTCACACATACACACACACACACACATGCATAACAGATATGCACCAAACATGCAGTTTCACAGATATGAAAGCACAGTCAACGTTGTCATCATCTTCATTGTCATCTTTCGTCATCTCTGTTGTTGTATCGTATTGTTTTGTTACGGTGTTGAGTGACGGGCGCCATAGCCGAATGGTTAAAGCGTTGGACTTTCAGTCTGAGGGTCCCAGGTTCGAATCACGGTGACGGCGCCCGGTGGGTAAAGGGTGGAGATTTTTACGATCTCCCAGGTCAACATATGTGCAGACCTGCCAGTGCCTGAACCCCCTTCGTGTGTATACGCAAGCATAAGATCAAATACGCACGTTAAAGATCCTGTAATCCATGTCAGTGTTCGGTGGGTTATGGAAACAAGAACATACCCAGCATGCACACCCCCGAAAGCAGAGTATGGCTGCCTACATGGCGGGGTAAAAAATGGTCATACACGTAAAAGCCCACTCGCGTATATACGAGTGAACGTGGGAGTTGAAGCCCACGAACGCAGAAGAAGAAGAAGAAGTTTCGGTGTTGAGTCACCGTGCCTTGATGCTGGAGTCAGATGATGACAGTCATTGTGATCATCATCATCATCATCTCTGTTTTAGTGTGGTGTAGTGTAGTGTAGTGCAGTGTGTGTAGTGTAGTGTAGTGTAGTGTAGTGTAGTGTAGTGTAGTGTAGTTAGTGTGGTGTAATGCAGGGTGGTTATGGTGGTGCAGTGTAGTTACTGTGGTGTAGTGTAATGTAGTTAGTGTGGTGTAATGTAGTGTGGTTAGGTTGGTGCAGTGTATTTAGTGTGGTGTAGTGTAGTGTAATGTAGTTAGTGTGGTTAGTGTAGTGTAGTTCAATGCAGATAGTGTAGTGTACTTAGTGTAGTGTGTGTAGTGCAGTGCAGTGTAGTATAGTGCAGTGTAGTGTAGTTAGTGTGGTGTAGTGTAGTTAGTGTGGTGTAGTGTGGTGTAGTGTAGTGTAGTGTCATGATAGTGACGAAATGCACTTTGATGCTGGCGTCAGACAGATGATGACATTCATCGTCAACATCATCATCATTTTCATCATTGTTTCTGTCGTGTTGTGTTGTATTGTATTATGTTGTATTATATTGTATTGTTTTGTATTGTTTTGTTTTGTGTTGTATTGTATTGTCATGGTGGTGAGTCACTGTGCCTTGATGCTGGCATCAGATAGATGATGTCATGTTGTATTGTATTGCATTGTATTGCATTGTATTGTATTGCATTGCATTGTATTGCATTGTATTGTATTGTATTGTATTGTCACAATAGTGAGTTACCAAGCCTTGCTGGCTTCAGACAGATGATAACAGTCATCGTCATCATTATCATCATGGTCTCTGGTGTTGGGCTCATGGGGCAGAGTGATGAGGTGGCACATGTCTTGTTGCATGCCAGGCAGAGTAACAGAAGCTCTTCTTCTTCTTCTTCTTTGTTCGTGGGCTGCAACTCCCACGTTCACTCGTATATACGCGAGTGGGCTTTTACGTGTATGACCGTTTTTACCCCACCATGTAGGCAGCCATACTCCGCTTTCGGGGTTGTGCATGCTGGGTATGTACTTTTTTCCATATTCCACCAAACGCTGACATGGATTACAGGATCTTTAACGTGCGTATTTGATCTTCTGCGTGCGTATACACACGAAGGGGGTTCAGGCACTAGCAGGTCTGCACATATGTTGACCTGGGAGATTGGAAAAATCTCCACCCTTTACCCACCAGGCACCGTCACCGAGATTCGAACCCGGGCCCCTCAGATTGAAAGTCCAACGCTTTAACCATTCGGCTATTGCGCCCGTCGTAACAGAAGCCATGCTCCAGTGACTTGATAACTGCATTTATACGTGAACAGTGTATCCCGTGATGGGGCATCAATCCTCTGCCAGTTTACTGCGTCAGTCCTACATTGACCAGGGGCTGGGTTGTATAAGCGATCTTAGCAGCACTAAGTTTGCTTAGAGTTAAGGGTTTTCCTAGGGCTATGGAATTAGACTTAGCAGACTTAGGAAAATTCTAAATGCGAAGCAAACCGAGGGCTGCTACATTCGTTCACACAACCCAGCTCAGGGCTCTACAGTTTCTGCATGATTTCGTTAGAAGCACGCAACATTCATCAGAAGAATTGTGACGGTTGAAGAAGTTGGATGTTCATGGTCTCAGGCTCTACAGTTTCTGTATGGTTTCGTCAGAAGCATCCAGAATTCATCAGAAGTATCATAAACAGTTGATGCAGACAGGTGTTCATGGTGTGAACCTCCAGGCTCATGAGAGTGGCAGGAATTAATGGTGCTTATACCCCTGAAAACAGAATATGGCTGCCTACAGTCATACACGTAAAAGCCCACTCATGTACATACAAGTGAACATGGGAGTTTCAACCCATGAACGAAGAAGAAGAAGACGAGTGGTGCTAACGTTCCCACTGTAGTTTTGTGTGATACTTTCGAACTTCAAATAGTTACTGTACCAAGGTCGTTGGGAAGTTTTGCTGTTTATCTTGGTGATACAGTATAGGACTTCAAACAGTTACTGTACCAAGGTCGTTGGGAAGTTTTGCTGTTTATCTTGGTGATACAGTATAGGACTTCAAACAGTTACTGTACCAAGGTCACTGGGAAGCTTCACTGTTTATCTTGGTGATACAGTATAGGACTTCAAACAGTTACTGTACCAAGGTCACTGGGAAGTTTTGCTGTTAATCTTGGTGATACAGTATAGGACTTCAAACAGTTACTGTACCAAGGTCACTGGGAAGTTTTGCTGTTAATCTTGGTGATACAGTATAGGACTTCAAACAGTTACTGTACCAAGGTCACTGGGAAGTTTTGCTGTTTATCTTGGTGATACAGTATAAGTTCATTTTCATCATCCTCAGCTAGTCAACACATCGCATGCCTGGAGCGAAAAACATGCATCTTTGGAGGTTTCAAGCTGCAGTTATCTGGTTTTCTGCAAGTCAGTCTCATAAATTCATCTTTTCTTGTGTATTTAAAAAAAAAAAAAAAGTCTTGTATGTTACTATCTCTGCAAATCAATTTGACATGAACGAAGAATTCTGTCATTTGCTGGTGTGTGTGTGTGTGTGTGTGTGTGTGTGTGTGTGTGTGTGTGTTTGTATATATGTTAATGTATGTGTGCATGCGTGTGTGTTGATGTATGTGCATACATGCGTATCTACTGTCGTGCATGCATTAATATGTATATCATGTGTGTGCCTTGTGTTGACAGAAATTTGTGGCCAGCGGACTGGAGCACTACCGGCAGGAGGCGGTGACGCTGACCGGTCAGCGTGTGGGGCTGATGACCGAGGTGCTGACCTGCATGAAGCTGATCAAGATGAATGCCTGGGAGCCCTCCTTCATCCACAGAATCTCCAGTGGGTTGGCAGACACACATCGCACGTCACACATCACACACATCACACATCGCACGTCATATGTCGCAAGTTGCACATCACACATCACACCCTCCTTCATCCACAGAATCTCCAGTGGGTTGGCAGGCACACATCGCATGTCGCATGTCGCACATCACACATCGCACGTCATATGTCGCAAGTTGCACATCACACATCACACCCTCCTTCATCCACAGAATCTCCAGTGGGTTGGCAGGCACATGTCGCACGTCGCATGTCACACATCACACATCACGCGTCACACATCACACGTCGCACATCACATGTCGCACGTCACACATCACATGTCACACATCACACGTCACACATCACATGTCGCACATCACACATCACATGTCACACGTCACACATCACATGTCGCACATCACACATCACACGTCGTGTGTTATTCTTCTTATTGTACATTATGTATTTATTCATACACGTGCTACATTATTCTTCCCATTGTTCCATACAGTGTGAGCCTATACACGTGTGTGTGAATGTAACGCAATGTGGTTTTTCAGAAAAACGGCAGCAGGAGCAGACGGCCCTGGAGAAAGCATCCTTCCTGCAGAGCATCATCCAGTCCCTGGTGCCGATGGTCCCCATCATCGCCTCAGTCCTCACCTTCATCGCCTACATCCTCAACGGCAACGACCTCAGTGTGGCAGAGGTCAGTTGGCTTACCGTAGGGCTGTTGCGGAAGGAAAGGTTTGGGCCTCGCCTTATTCCCTGTGCCAGGCCCTAGATATAGTGGATGTGAATTCACTGCTCCAAAGGCCGTGAAAGGCTGTGGGGCCCTTTAAGCTTTTAAGAGTTGTTGGGCTTCTTAACTCACTCAGTACGGCCAGTCCTCTCTTCTCCTCTACACAGACTCCTCGGATGTCCAGTGGGTGTCTGAATGACCCAACCTTTAGCTTCCGTCGTCAGAATTGTGGTATTCTTTGTCAACATTCACCTCTTAAGTATAAGAGCCTTCTGCTTGTAATATTTTGATGGTGGTAATTGGGATGAAACGCTGTTAACATCGTCTCTTTCGCCGTTCATATGGAGAGAATTAAGCATTTAAGAGTTGTTGGGCTTCTAACAGGTGTATGCTGTGTGTCGTTTTTTTGTCTTCAGGAGGACCTGTCTGCTGTTGTCAGGATGTGATTTCGTCTGTTTGTCTGTCTGTTCTAGCAAGGTGGTGTGAATTGTTGCTCAGAATGACCAGACTCTCAATGGATGAACCAGACCCTTTAACATAGAACATGGAATCAAACCAGTTAACAAATAATCTCCTCTGATGACTTTGGATTTCTGCATTGAAGTTGTCGAAAGATGGAATGAAGCAAGGGAGATAATTTGGCACTCTGATATAGAATGAGGAGGTTGTCTCCCATGATTCTCACAGCACATTTGTCATTGCACTGCATTAAAACAGTAATGAACTGCTGCACAGTCACCTTATATGGTGTCACACATATACTCTCTGTTTTTTTTTGGGGGGGGTTTCATAGCTGTGGAGAGCTGGAGAAAGAATAGGGTAGAGGATTCGTATCATCCATGTGTCTGCCCCTTCCTATCTCTGCGGCTGCCTGCACCTCCACACTCCATTTCACTCACTGCGATCGGCTTCGGATCCATTCTGTTTACGCATACCCAGATTCAAACACTCGACTGTTGACCCCTGTTCTTTCTCTGTCTCTGGACCTTGCAATTGGAATGAACTTCCTCTTTCGCTTCGTCAAGTCTCCACACTCAGTTCTTTCAAGTCTGGCCTTAAAACCCACCTCTTCACAAAATAGCCTCCCTTGCCTGCCTCTTCCTTGTCTTCAGTTTCTCCAGTTTTAGAGTTATGCATGTGTGTGAATGACTGGTGCAAAACCACTTTGATTTGTCTCTGCACAAGATTCAGCGCTATATAAATACTATTATTATTATTATTATTATTCTGCATGTTTGTATATAATTTTTTTGTAAATAAATAATAATAATAATAAAATAGATAAATAAATAAATAGATAAAATAAATCAATAAAAAAAAGACAACAATGATGATAAATAAGCAAATAAATGTAAAAAAATGCAGACACACATTGTTTTGTTTGTTTGTCTGTTTTGACCGGTTGCATGTCTGTGGGTGGACCTGCAGGCATTCACGGTGATCACGGTGCTGTACTCGGTCAGCTTTGCCGTGGCAACCATGATTCACGGGATCAGAACGCTGGCTGATGCACGGGTGGCCACAGTCCGGTACCAGGTGGGTTAGGGTTCGCTTCCCACCTCTGCTTGTGTCTGGGGGTTGTTTTTTGTTGTTTTTGTTGTTGTGTGTTGTCTGTCTTTGTGTGTGTATGTGTCTTTCCTTTTCTGTCCAGGTAAATCACAGACACATTCACTTACTCCTTCACTCACAACATGCACACAGACACATTCACTTTCTCCTTCACTCACAACATGCACACAGACACATTCACTTACTCCTTCACTCACAACATGCACACAGACACATTCACTTTCTCATTCACTCACAACATGCACACAGACACATTCACTTACTTGTTTACTCACAACATGCACACAGACACATTCACTTACTCGTTCACTCACAACATGCACACAGACACATTCACTTACTCGTTCACTCACAACATGCACACAGACACATTCACTTACTCGTTCACTCACAACATGCACACAGACACATTCACTTTCTCCTTCACTCACAACATGCACACAGACACATTATTACTCGTGTGCACTTTCGACAATGTGATGCTTTGTTGTGAGTCGTGCATGTTGGTGTAGTACTTGTTTGCATGTTATTGTGTGAGTGATTGTTTTGAGGTGATGTGGAAAGTTGTAGTCGATAGTGACTCTGTGGAATTATCGTGTTGTCAGGATAATGTTTGTGTGGTGAATTTTAGTAATGTGTGTGTGTGTAGTGTGGGGTGGTGTGAGTGTGGTGGTGTATGTGTGAACTTGGAGTCGTGTCTGTGTGTGCAGGTGACTGTTTTGATGTCTTGTTTGTAGTGGAGAAAGATGTTGTAGATAGGTGGTTTTTGTAGTCAGTTAGAAGTGAGACTGTGGTTTGTGTGTTCGTGAGTTAGATGAGTTGTGCATGTTTTGCTGTGATGACTTGGTTTGAAGTGGAGATGAGTGTGAGTTTTGTATGCTGAGTGTGAAGTGAGATGTAGGTTGAGTTTCTGTTTGTTCGTTTAAGTGGATATGTGAGTTTCTGTGTTTCTGTTGGAAGTGTGTTGTGGTGTTCTGATACGCTAGTTAAGTGGAGATAGGTGAGTTTCTGTAGCTCGTTAAATGGAGAAGTGAGTTCTATACCTCAGTAAGTGGAGATAGGGAGTTATCGCTCAGTTAAGTGGAGATATGAGTTTCGTTTGCTCAGTAAGGAAGATGTATCTAATGACCTCCGCTCCAGCTTTAAGTGGAGAATGAGTAGTGAGTTTTTGTACGCTCAGTTAAAGTGGAGATAGGTGAGTTTCTGTACGCTCAGTTAAAGTGGAGATAGGTGAGTTTCTGTACGCTCAGTTAAAGTGGAGATAGGTGAGTTTCTGTACGCTCAGTTAAAGTGGAGATAGGTGAGTTTCTGTATGCTCAGTTAAAGTGGAGATAGGTGAGTTTCTGTTTGCTCAGTTAAAGTATTATTCTCCAAATCTGAATGTTATCAAGGAAATCTTTTGGCCGGCAATAGGCATCAGTCTTTGATGGAGCAGTTTGGCATTGGTCCCAAATAATTACCAGATGTGAGGTTCAATTCTCAGTCAAAGAAAGCCTATGTGATGGGCGCAATAGCCGAGTGGTTTAAGCGTTGGACTGTCAATCTGAGGGTCCCGGGTTCGAATCACGGTGACGGCGCCTGGTGGGTAAAGGGTGGAGATTTTTACGATCTCCCAGGTCAACATATGTGCAGACCTGCCTGAACCCCCTTCGTGTGTATATGCAAGCAGAAGATCAAATACGCACGTTAAAGATCCTGTAATCCATGTCAGCGTTCGGTGGGTTATGGAAACAAGAACATACCCAGCATGCACACCCCCGAAAACGGAATATGTTTGCCTACATGGCGGGGTAAAAACGGTCATACACATAAAAGCCCACTCGTGTGCATACGAGTGAACACAGAAGAAGAAGAAGAAGAAGAAAATCCAATGCTTTAAAACCACTTGGCTACTGCGCCAGTCTTTGGACTCAAATCAACGTGGATTGTGACTTTGACTTGGCACATACAGAACCCACGGACGAGGACAGCGTCATAGCGGGCATCACGGCCGAAGATTTCGACCCCCTCAACTCGTCCTTCAGCAAGCGGCTGGGCAGCTCGGCGGCCTCAGACTTCAAGCTGCTGGCCGAGGAGGAGACTGCCCACAACAGCAGCAGGCTGACGGAGAAGCGAGAGTCGCAGGTGGACCTTCTGGAACCGTCCCAGGACTTGCAGTCTGTGCCTCAGCTGTGTAGTGTGAACCTCAGCGTTTCTAAGGTGTGTGTTTGTGTGTGTGGTTGATTGTGTGTGTGTGTGTGTGTGTGTGTGTGTGTGTGTGTGTGTGTGTGTGTGTGTAGATGTATTGTGTGTAGTGTTTTAGTGTGTGTGTGTGTGTGTGTGTGGTTGTGGTATATGTGTGTAGTGTGTTAGTGTGTGTGTGTGTGTGTGTGGTTGTATGGTGTGTGTGTGGTTGTACGGTGTGTGGTTGATTGTGTGTTTGTGTGTGTAGATGTATTGTGTGTAGAGTGTTAGTGTGTGTGTGTGTGCATGTGTGTGTGTGTGTGGTTGTGGTGTGTGTGTGTGTGTGTGTAGTGTGTTAGTGTGTGTGTGTGTGTGTGGTTGTATGGTGTGTGTGTGGTTGTACGGTGTGTGTGTGGTTGTATGGTGTGTGTGTGTGTGTTTGTAGATGTATTGTGTGGAGTGTTTTAGTGTGTGTGTGTGTGTGTGTGCATGCATGTGTGTGTGTGTGTGTGTGTGGTTGTGGTGTGTGTGTAGTGTGTTAGTGTGTGTGTGTGTGTGTGGTTGTATGGTGTGTGTGTGTGTGTGTGTGTGGATTTGTTTTGATGTGTGTGTGTGTACTCATGCTTGCATGTGTGTGTGTGCGTGTGTGTGTTTGTGTGTGTGTGTGCCTGTGTGTGTGCCTGTGTGTGTGTGGATTTGCGTTGATGTCTCTGTGTGTGCACACTTGCTTGCATGTGTATGTGTGTGTGCATGTGTGTGTGTGTGTGTGTGTGTGTGTGTGTGGATTTGTTTTGATGTGTGTGTGTCTGTGTGTGTGTGTACTCATGCCTGCATGTTTGTGCGTGTGTGTGTATGTGTGTATGTGTGTGTGTGTGTGGATTTGCGTTGATGTGTGTCTCTGTGTGTGCACGCTTGCTTGCATGTGTGTGTGTGTGTGTGTGTGTGTGTGTGTGTGTGTGTGTGTGTGTGTGTGTGTGTGCAGGGAGAGCTGATCGGTATCTGCGGCATGAAGGGCAGCGGGAAGAGCGCCCTGTTGGCAGCCATCATGGGGAGGGTGAGTCCCCCTTCCCCGCCCCCCACCCCCACCCCCGCCTTCCTCCACACCTGGGGCACCTGCTGTCATCGGCATTGTCATAGCGGGACTGTCGGAGATAGACACTGTCAGACAGGCACTGTCAGATAGAGACTGTTTGATAGTCTGTGTTGGGTAGGGACTGTGGGTTAGTCACTGTTGGGTGGGCACTGTTTGATAGTCTGTGTTGGGTAGGCACTGTGGGTTAGTCACTGTTGGGTAGGCACTGTTTGATAGTCTGTGTTGGGTAGGGACTGTGGGTTAGTCACTGTTGGGTAGGGACTGTGGGTTAGTCACTGTTGGGTGGGCACTGTTTGATAGTCTGTGTTGGGTAGGCACTGTTTGATAGTCTGTGTTGGGTGGGCACTGTTTGATAGTCTGTGTTGGGTAGGGACTGTGGGTTAGTCACTGTTGGGTGGGCACTGTTTGATAGTCTGTGTTGGGTAGGCACTGTTTGATAGTCTGTGTTGGGTGGGCACTGTTTGATAGTCTGTGTTGGGTGGGCACTGTTTGATAGTCTGTGTTGGGTAGGGACTGTGGGTTAGTCACTGTTGGGTGGGCACTGTTTGATAGTCTGTGTTGGGTAGGCACTGTTTGATAGTCTGTGTTGGGTGGGCACTGTTTGATAGTCTGTGTTGGGTAGGCACTGTTTGATAGTCTGTGTTGGGTAGGCACTGTTTGATAGTCTGTGTTGGGTGGGCACTGTTTGATAGTCTCTGTTGGGTGGGCACTGTTTGATAGTCTGTTGGGTAGGGACTGTGGGTTAGTCACTGTTGGCTGGGCACTGTTTGATAGTCTCTGTTGGGTAGGCACTGTTTGATAGTCTGTGTTGGGTGGGCACTGTTTGATAGTCACTGTTGGCTGGGCACTGTTTGATAGTCACTGTTGGGTAGGCACTGTTTGATAGTCTGTGTTGGGTAGGCACTGTTTGATAGTCTCTGTTCGGTAGGCACAGCCACATAGGCACTGTCACATATATACCGTCACATAGGCACTGACAGATAGGCACTGTCACATAGACACTGTCACATATGTCCCGTCACATAGGCACTGTCAGATAGGCACTGTCACATAGACACTGTCAGATAGGCACTGCCACATAGTCACTGTCACATATGTCCCGTCACATAGGCACTGACAGATAGGCACTGTCACATAGACACTGTCAGATAGGCACTGCCACATAGGCACTGTCACATATGTCCCGTCACATAGGCACTGTCAGATAGGCACTGTCACATAGACACTGTCAGATAGGACTACCACATAGGCACTGTCACATATGTACTGTCACGTAGGCACTGTCACATATGTACTGTCACGTAGGCACTGTCACATATGTACTGTCACATATGTCCCGTCACATAGGCACTGTCAGATAGGCACTGTCACATAGACACTGTCAGATAGGACTACCACATAGGCACTGTCACATATGTACTGTCACGTAGGCACTGTCAGATAGGCACTGTTGGATAGGCACTGTCACACAGACACTGTCGGATAGACATACTGATGCTGTGATAGGCACTGTTAGATAGGCACACTGATGCTGGGATATGCATTTTATATAGTTTGGCACACTGATACTGTGATAGGCACCATTAGGCTAAACGATGCTGCGATAGGTACTGTTATGTTAAACGATGCTGCGATAGGTACTGTTATGTTAAACGATGCTGCGATAGGTACTGTTATGTTAAACGATGTTGTGATAGGCACTGTTAGGCTTAATGATGTTTTGAGAGGCACTGTTAGATAGGCACACTGATGCTGGGATAGGCACTGTTAGATAGGCACACTGATGCTTGATATTCTTATTTTATTTCAATCGTTTGCCTTCTGCTTATATTTTATTAATTTTCATTACGTTTTAATGTGTTTACTTTTTATTTTGTTTTTGTTCTTTGGTTGTTGGGTTTTTTTTTCTTCTTTTGTCTAATCACTTCTTTCTGTCTTTAAAATGTTTGGTACAAACCTATGGTCAGCTGTGAAGGCCTGATCAGTGTGTTCGGTTTATGTGTAGGTCAAGCTTCTGCTTCTCTCTTTTTTTTTAACCCATTCTACACCGGGTACAAGTTCACTCATACCATGATCACTTCCCCTGTGGACCGTTTACAGGTATTCTTGTACCAATACACTGTTCAAATTTCACTTATTCTTGTACCAATACACTGTTCAAATTTCACTTATTCTTGTACCAATACACTGTTCAAATTTCACTTATTCTTGTACCAATACACTGTTCAAATTTCACTTATTCTTGTACCAATACACTGTTCAAATTTCACTTATTCTTGTACCAATACACTGTTCAAATTTCACTTATTCTTGTACCAATACACTGTTCAAATTTCACTTATTCTTGTACCAATACACTGTTCAAATTTCACTTATTCTTGTACCAATACACTGTTCAAATTTCACTTATTCTTGTACCAATACACTGTTCAAATTTCACTTATTCTTGTACCAATACACTGTTCAAATTTCACTTATTCTTGTACCAATACACTGTTCAAATTTCACTTATTCTTGTACCAATACACTGTTCAAATTTCACTTATTCTTGTACCAATACACTGTTCAAATTTCACTTATTCTTGTACCAATACACTGTTCAAATTTCACTTATTCTTGTACCAATACACTGTTCAAATTTCACTTATTCTTGTACCAATACACTGTTCAAATTTCACTTATTCTTGTACCAATACACTGTTCAAATTTCACTTATTCTTGTACCAATACACTGTTCAAATTTCACTTATTCTTGTACCAATACACTGTTCAAATTTCACTTATTCTTGTACCAATACACTGTTCAAATTTCACTTATTCTTGTACCAATACACTGTTCAAATTTCACTTATTCTTGTACCAATACACTGTTCAAATTTCACTTATTCTTGTACCAATACACTGTTCAAATTTCACTTATTCTTGCTCGGTACAGTTAGCATTCTAAACTGAACCATTTATGCATTCGGGAAGCATGAAAACGTAGCTTCGTTCGACCGATTAAATCAACAGTTCTCTCATCAGTTTTTGCTGTTTTAGTGAACCACCCTACCTTTTTTTTCTTTCTTTTTGACTCACTTGTGTAAACAAAGTGAGTCTATGTTTTAACCTGGTGTTCAGTTGTCTCTGTGTGTGTGTGTGTGTGTCCGTGTGTCTGTGTGTCCGTGATAAACTTTAACATTGACATTTTCTCTGCAAATACTTTGTCAGTTGACACCAAATTTGGCATAAAAATAGGAAAAATTCAATTCTTTCCAGTCATCTTGTTTAAAACAATATTGCGCCTCTGTGATCGGCACAAAAAAAATAAAAAAAAGAAGCCTAATTATATGCAAACTGCATTTACTGTTATATTTTTTGTATTCTCTAAACTTGGCACTTTGACCTCTTATTCTGACACAACAACAAGAGGAGTCATTATTATCATTTTTTGTTCAAACAGGAACTTCTTTTGCTAAGCATGGATTTTTTATTTATTTTGCAAACATTTTGATGCAGATAGTAAAAAAAGGGAAATTACTCTGTAATTAATGCTAGGGGACTTAATTTGCCACAAGTGAGTCTTGAAGGCCTTGCCTCTCTTTTTTTTTTTTTTTTTACTGCAGTGGTGTCATGTAGTGCTGGTCCAGGGGAGTTGCGGCAGACATGTGGCTGTGGGGTAGAATGGGTTAAGTGATGGTCTAAAGGTAACGAGTCCACCTTGGAAGTGAGAAAATCTGAGTGCACTGGTTTGAATCACGGCTCAGCGGCCGATATTTTCTCCCCCTCCACTAGATCTTGAGTGGTGGTCAGGACGCTAGTCATTCGGATGAGACGATAAACCAAGGTCCCATGTGCAGCATGCACTTAGCGCACGTAAAAGAACCCACGGCAACAAAAGGGTTGTTCCTGGCAAAATTCTGTAAAAAAATCCACTTTGATGCGAAAAAAAACAACAAATAAAACTGCACACAGGAAAAAATACAAAAAAATGGGTGGCGCTGTAGTGTAGCGACGCGCTCTCCCTGGGGAGAGCAGCCCGAATTTCACACAGAGAAATCTGTTGTGATAAAAGAAATACAAATACAATACAAATAATGAAGCAGATGTGGTTTGATGTGTATGGATCAGTCCTGCAACACTTTGACATCTGCTTGGAATTCTCACTCTGAAACTGCACAGCACTTGGGGGGAAAGGTGTGATGATGACAGTCCTGACGGCTGTGCCGGGTGTGATTTTCACAGATGCAGCTGCTGAACGGAGACATCAAGCTGTCCGGACGCATAGCGTACGCTGGCCAGGAACCATGGATAATCAATGGCACGGCTCGGGAGAACATTGTCTTTGGTCTTCCATACGACAAGGAAAAGTTAGTGTGTGTGTTTGTGTGTGTGTGTGTGATTGTGTTGTGTGTGTGTGTGTGTGTGTGTGTGTGTGTGTGTGTGTGAGTGTGTTTGTGTGTACACATAAGGAATTAAATAATTTAAGATTTCACATTTGTTTTATTGTGTAAACATGTATTTCGTTCATTCTTTTGTTTTATATCTCTTCACTATAAGTGATATTAGATGAAAATAGGTGTGTGTGTGTGTGTGTGTGTGTATGTGTGTGTCTCTGTATGTGTGTGTGTGTGTGTCTGTGTGTGTTTGTGTGTGTGTGTGTGTGTGTGTGCAGGTTTGACAGAGTGGTGTCAGCCTGCAGCCTGGACAAAGACTTTGAAACCTTTGGCGCCGGAGAGCTGGTGGAGGTATGATTAATGAATGAATGTACTTACACAATGCTGAATCTTGTGTAGAGAAAGATCAAAGCCCCTTGACTCATTACTTTGACTCGCAGTCACAACTCTAAACCGAAGAGATGAAAGAGAAAGCATCATAAGTACATGCAGATAGAAAGCTAGAACACTGCTAGGTAGATAGATAGCTAGACGGACAAACCCGGGTGTGGCCGTGTATGGGGGAATCTAAATGAGCAGCTTGGGAGTAATGCTGCTGAAACGGTGCAGATGATGGGGCAGCAAAAAAAAAAAAAAAAAAAAAAATTATTGTCATCAGCAGGGGGCTTAGTTGGTGGTGTCCTAAGTATGTTAAATCAGAAAAGGTACTACCGAACACCACCAAAGTGACTCAGCAGCAGTGCAGGGTCTCCTCTGGTGCGTGGCCTCCTGGCGATCTGACATCAGTGGTTTCCTGTGGACTGCCAGCAATGGGACTGCAACAGATGAACCTGGATATGGCTTTGTATGGGGGGTTTGGAATGAGCAGCATGAGAGTAATGCCACTGAAACAGTGCAGATGACGGGGCAGGATGGGGCAGATGATGGGGCAGCATGGGGCAGATGATGGGGCAGCAATGGAGTAATGCCACTGAAACAGTGCAGATGACGGGGCAGGATGGGGCAGATGATGGGGCAGCATGGGGCAGATGATGGGGCAGCAATGGAGTAATGCCACTGAAACAGTGCAGATGACGGGGCAGCAAAAAATTTTTGAAGAATGAATAAAAGATATATAAAATATGATACAAAAAAAAAAGAAGAAAAATTGGACACTGGGGACTGTTTTTCACACAGAAACGGCAGTGAAGGAGTTAAAGTGTTTCTGTGGAGGAGGGAGAAGGAATGAAAGAAATGACCGTGTTGCTGTCAGATCGGGGACCGAGGACTGACACTGAGTGGAGGTCAGAAGCAGAGGATCAGTCTGGCCCGAGCCATGTACAGCGACAGCGACATCTACCTGCTGGATGACCCGCTGTCGGCGCTGGACATCCAGATTGGGCGACACGTCTTCACCCAGTGCCTCAAGATCCTGCTGAAATCCAAGACCGTGTTGTTTGTGACCCACCATTTGGAGGTAGGGTTGTGTGTGTGTGTGTGTGTGTGTGTGTGTGTGTGTGTGTGTGTGTGTCTGTGTATGTGAGCATATGAATAGAATAGAATAGTTTGATTTTATAGTCATAAAACCTAAACTCTTTCCATACGAACGGTGAAAGAGACGACGTTAACAGCGTTTCACCCCAGTTACCATCATCAAAATATTGCAAGCGGAAGGCTCTTATACTGAAGAGGTGAATGTTGACAAAGAATACCACAATTCTGACGACGGAAGCTAAAGGTCGGGTCATTCAGACACCCACTGGACATCCGAGGGGTCTGTGTAGAGGAGAAGAGAGGACTGGCCGTACTGAGTGAGTTAAGGTTTATAAGACACAATGAGACATAAACATAAGCGTATTAAAAAGAGAAACATTCGTGTGAGGTGGGGGACGGGGCGGGGAGTGGGAGGTTGGGGGGGGGGGGGGGGGGTGTACACTATCTTTCAGTAATATTCTGTGTGAAAAGAAAAGAAAAAAAATGCAGCATCACTCCTTGTAGCTAGTCCTCTGTTTGTATCTGTTGATGAGAAGCCAAACTGCTGGATATGGTGAAGGAAGTCGAGGACTGTGAGGTATGTGTGTGTGGAGGAGGAGTAATTTTGTTTAATTTCCCATAGCACATACTGGTAATTGTAGACATTTTGTTAGAGTATTGATTTATACATTTGAGTGTTATCACGTGCGTGCATGTGTGTGCTCTGTGTGTGTGTGTGTTGAGGAGGACAAGGAGGAATTTTGGTTAATGTCCCGTCACACATACTGGTGATTGTAGATATTTTGTTAGAATATTGATTTTTGCATTTGTGTGTTTTCGTGTGTGTGTGTGCGTGTGTGTGTGTGTGCTGTGTGTGTGTATGTGTGTTCACTATGTACGTGTGTGTGTCTGTGTGCGCTGTGTGTGTGTGTGTATGTGTGTGCATGTATGCATGTGTTCACTATGTGCGTGTGTGTGTGTTTGCGCTGTGTGCAGTACCTGCCCAAGTGTGACCGCGTCATCCTGATGCACGAGGGCAGTGTGGTGGAGATGGGGCCGCACAGTGAGCTCCTGGGCACGGGTTCGGGACCCATGTACACGGAGCTATACCAGCTGTACCAGTCCAAGTACGACAAGATTCAGAGACACCGCCTCCTGTCCTCCTTGGGGGCTGCCCCCGAGGGCGAGGGTGAGGGTCCCAGCATCTCTGTCTGCCTGTCTGTCTGTTGATTTGCCAGTGTGTGGGGGTGTGGGATGGGGGGTGGGAGGGGTTGGTGGTGTTGGAGGGGGTGTTGTGGTGTGTGTGTGTATGATTATGTGTCTGTATTGCTCCCCGCCAACCTGGTTGTTGAAGGGAGTGTTGTGGTGTGTATATGTGTATGTGTTGTTTCCCCCACCTGTTGGTTAGAGGGGAGGTTGTGGTGTGTGTATGTGTATGTGTTGCTTCCCTCACCTGTTGGTTAGAGGGGAGGTTGTGGTGTGTGTATGTGTATGTGTTGCTTCCCACACCTGTTGGTTAGAGGGGAGGTTGTGGTGTGTGTATGTGTATGTGTTGCTTCCCTCACCTGTTGGTTAGAGGGGAGGTTGTGGTGTGTGTATGTGTATGTGTTGCTTCCCACACCTGTTGGTTAGAGGGGAGGTTGTGGTGTGTGTATGTGTTGTGTCTTGCTCCCGCCCCCCCCCCCCCTTCCCCCCACACCTCCCCCCTCCTCTCCTCCACAATGGCCGTACACTTTCCAGTGGCTGCATGTGTACACAGCAGTAGTGACAATGTCATGGCACAGAACACGGTGTTGTGTTGTTGTGCTAAAAATTCAGCATGTCATGTGCTGTCAAAGCCACACCATTGTGTAAGCCTCCTGGCTGTGTTCAGGTCACGCTCCAGTCTCATGTGTTTGTCCTGTTTGGTTTGTTGTTGTTTTCGTTTCTTTTCTTTTTTTTTTTTTTTCTTTTTTTTTTTTTTTTTTGCTGGTCCAAGTCTGTTCTTTCATGTTTGACCTGTCATTGGGGGTGGGGGTTGGGGGGGAGCTTTTTATTGTGTGGTGTGTTGCCTGCATTCAGGAGAAATGTTTTTTGCATCATGTGCATTTTATCATGTATTGAGGAGCTTGAGTCTGCGGTCACCTTGTCTGTTTGAAGGTGTCATTTGTTTATGCCAGGTGCAGCTTGTTTATGCCAGGTGCAGCTTGTTTATGTCAGGTGCAACATGTTTACGTCAGATGCAACATGTTTATGTAACTTGTAAATGTCAGGTGCAACATGTTCATGTCAGGTGCAACATGTTCATGTCAGGTGCAACATGTTCATGTCAGGTGCAACATGTTCATGTCAGGTGCAACATGTTCATGTCAGGTGCAACATGTTCATGTCAGGTGTAGCATGTTCATGGTCAGGTGTAGCATGTTCATGTCAGGTGCAACATGTTCATGTCAGGTGCAACATGTTCATGTCAGGTGCAACATGTTCATGTCAGGTGTAGCATGTTCATGGTCAGGTGTGACATGTTGTGTCGGTCTTGGCATGTTCCGTAAGTTGCATGTAAGTTGCAACATATCCTGTCTGCAAAACAGAGCAAATGCCCTGCAACTTGAAATGTGTCCTGCCTGTACACAGGTGAAACGTGTTGTCTGTACACAGGTGAAACATGTCCTGTCTGTACATGTGTGAAACGTGTCCTGTCTGTACACAGGTGAAACATGCTCTGTACAGGTAAAACATGTCCTGCATGTACACAGGTGAAACAATCCGTGTACAGGTGTAGCATGTCATGCATGCACACCGGTGGAACATGCCGCATACAGATGAACCATGTCCCGCACGCTGCACAGGTGAAACATGTCCTGCCACACAAACTGCTGTTTCCAGGTGTTCGTAGGTGCAAGTCCGCTGTGAGTGCACGCAGGTCCCTCCTGCAGTTGCCGTGTGTTGTTCTGCGGCCCCAGCACCAGGCGTCCTCCTTTAGCCTGCTGGGAGGTCCGGACCATAGACGTAGTGAGCTGGCTGCAGGGGGAGGTCTTTTGGGGGGGACCTCTGGCGCTGAATGTTCCGCGTTGCTTTCTCTCTCTGTTGGGGATGATGAGCTTTGTCTTTGTCGTGTTGTGGTTCGTATGGAGTTGGAGCATGCGTCATTTTAGTTGTTGGTGGTGTGGAAGGTATGTTGCGGACATTGCTTCATTTTTGGAGTTGGAGCATGCGTTATTTAGTTGGTGGTGTGGAAGGTATTTTGCGGACATTGCTTCATTTGGAGTTGGAGCATGTGTCATTAGTTTTTCCCTTGGTTGTGGAAGGTTTTTCTCGCTGACATGAAGAGTCGCTCTGGTGTTTTCCCCGCCAAGCATGCAGTGTTGACCTTGACCCCTCCAACATCAGGGAAGAATTAAGGGGTTGTGTTTTTGGTTTGCTGTTTAGAGTTTTCCCCCCTTTTGGTTTGGAATTGAGTTCATTTTAGATTTTTATTTGTTTCTTTCTTTGCTTCCTAGCTGCATGTTTGCTGGCATGCACTTCTAAGTTTTACTGTTCTTTTTTCCTTTTTTTTTTTTTTTTTTTTTTAAAGCAGAAAAATGATGTATTCCAATCATTTCCTGTTGTTTTTCTTTCACCCAAGCTGGCTGTTGTGTGCAGTTTGCTGCAGTGTATAGAGAGCAAATACACTGAGTGTTCGTTCAGTTCCATTTTTGATGGGTCCAAGGATGGTAGACAGACATGAGGTGTGTCATGTTGAACAGCTTTACCTCCCTTTGCACCAGCCAGGTGGCACTGTTTGTCATTCTGAATGACATCACCCAACTCCTCTCTTTTCTTGACAGTTAAGGATACTCTAAAAGCTTCTTTTTTTTTAATTATTATTTTAATGTTTTTGATGAATTAAGGACACTCCAAAATCTGGTGGTTTTCATGCTCCTCAGTGGAGTAAGGACACTCCAAAAGCTTGTTGTTTTAATGTTGGCAGAAAGGGTGGTGGCTCATTAATGGCAGTGTGCTCCATCCCAGTGAGAGCAGCCAGAATGTCACTCAGAGGAATCTGTTGTGATAAAATATGATACAGTGCAATGCAATACAATGCAATGCAATACAATGCAATACAATACAATACAATGCAATGCAATACAATACAATACAGTACTGTTGGTCTCAGCTGCTTGTTACTGGCTTACACTTTGATTCAGAGCAATCTTCTCTGATTATTTGTATTTGTATTTCTTTTTATCACAATAGATTTCTCTGTGTTAAATTCGGGCTGCTGTCCCCAGGGAGAGCGCGTCGCTACACTACAGCACCACCCATTTAAAAAATATTTTTTCCTGCATGCAGTTTTTTTTGTTTTTCCTATCAAAGTGGATTTTTCTACAGAATTTTGCCAGGAACAACCCTTTTGTTGCCATGGGTTCTTTTACGTGCATGCTGCACACGGGACCTCAGTTTATTGTCTCATCCAAATGACTAGTGTCCAAACCACCACTCTAGGTCTAGCGGAGGGGGAAAAAATTCTGGCGGCTGAGCCGTGATTCGAACCAGTGCGCTCAGATTCTCTCACTTCCTAAGTGGACGCGTTACCTCTAAGCCATCACTCCACTTTGTTTTCTTCACTGGGAGCAGAATGGTTCTGTTTTTACTTCCACCAAGGAAATATTATTTCAGTGTTTCCATTAACGTTTGATGCTGATTTGTACCTGTGTCTAATTCCAGAGAATTTTTTTTTTATTTTAAAAGATCCTTCACCTTTGGCAGAAAGTAACATTTTGTGTCATGTAAGAAGATTTTTTTTTTAAAGACAGAATTTCATGACACCTTGCAAAGTAACAGTTCATGGGGATTAGGAGTGATTGAGAAAGATTGTGATGGTGGTTCATATCTGGATCTGATTGTGGGTTGTTGTTGTTTTTTGTTTGTTTATTGTTTTAGGGGGTGGGGGGGATTAGGGGGTTGAATTTGTGTTGGTGGAAGTATATACTGAATGCAGTGCCTTTCTGCTCTCTGGATGTTCATTAATTTTGAGTTGAACTAAACCCATTTTGTGACTGTTTACTGAGAGTGGAAGTTAATAATATTTGATAATAGCTTTGCTGAACACACACACACACACACACACACATATATATATATATGTATATGGGGGGGGACCATAATACATAAGTACATCAATCCATCCATCCATCCAACCGTCCATCCATTCCAAGTGAACAAGCATCATGCTGTTTTGTTTACCGTCTTTTGTGGCTGAACATATCATGCTGTTCTTGCTGATTTGGAGCTGAACATTCTGTTTCATCATTAACTGGTGATGTTCCTTTTTGGAGTTAAAACATGCCACAATGTTTTGTCATTTGTCTCGACTTCACCTCAACATGTCATGCTGTTTTATTCCTCTGAACTGTAGTCACCCTCATTGACTTGGGCAGGGGACAAAATAGTGATTTCTGAACAGTGTGTAGTTTTAGACTGACCTTCATAGGAGTGTGAGGTTGATAAGGACTATTTTGCCATGTAGTTTGTAGTTTGTTAACTGTTTCATGGATGTTTAAGATTGATTGATTTCTGTTTCATGATTGTTTAGGGATTGATTTAATTTCTTATTCACTTAACAATTTTTAAACCCCCCCTTTTTTTTTTTTTTTTTTTTTTTTTTTGTCTATGTTCAAATCTGTTGGTGAAAAGGAAAAAATAGCAAAACAAAATAACCCATGATCAAACAATGTCCAAAACGAGTTTTTCTTAATCCATAACACTTTTTTAATCGTCTTTACATGCCCTGCTGCCCACTGTACTGTGAAGTGAACAGGAAAAAGTTGTGTAATGAACTTTGGGAAACATCAAATGTGGAAAGGTTTCAGTCTGTTGATTTGTCAGTGGTATTTGACACTTTACTGCTTGCTATTTTTGCCAGATACTCTCTCCATCAGTGATAAAAATCAGCCCGAGGGGATGCTGACTAACTCCAGCTTCATGACCAAGCAATTAGTGTTATCAGCAAAGGGGGGGGGGGGGGGGGGGGGGGGGCTTAGTCCAGCTTGCAGTAGATACATCTGGTTCTGTTGAAAACTTTTGTAGATGTGTATTTGATCTGTGGAGCTGGTAGGTTTATTGTTACGTTTGTTTTTTCAGACTTGTCAGATTTTAGGGATGTCTGTGTTGGTGTTTTTTTGTTGTTGTTTTTTTTGTGTGTGTTTGTTTGTTTTATATTCTTTTGACAAATGTACATCAATGTTGAGGTGTGTGTGTGTGTGTGTGTGTGTGTGTGTGTGTTTGTGCAGTTAAAGTGCCACAGAGAGGTTTTTCCCGACTCAGCATGCACCAGCTGTCGCGGCACCTGAGTCGCATGTCCACCAAAAGCGGTTTCCAGCATCAGTTCTCCGTCATGTCCACCACAAGTGGCATCTTTGGGGACTATGAGTATGGTGAGACGGTTTGCCTGCAGTCTGCCTCTGTCTGTCATTTACTCTTGGGGTTATTTTAAGACCAACAGTGTAGATTTTACAATGGAGAAACATCCGTCACTGCATGAAAAACGGCTCCATGGTAATGCAGATTGTAAAGTATTCGAATTCATATAAGTGTTAAAGAATATTTGCAACAAAATTAAGCTTAATCAATGTGTGGGAAGAATCTTGCAAGAAGGGACAGAAACGCGTTATTGAAATCCTGGAGAAGAGAAAAACAAAAAACAGACTGTACCTATTCTCGCTCATAAAGCTGACGTATGCTGACTGTGGTTGTATGTGCTGTCTGTAGGTGTTACTGCTGACCGCAGATGTTATTGCTGACTCTAAATATGTGCTGACTGTAGCTCTGTGTGTGTGTGTGTGTGTGTGTGTGTGTGTGTGTGTGTGTGTGTGTGTGTGTGTGCTGACTATAGCTGTTACTGCAGACTGTAGCTGTGTGTGCTGACTATAGCTGTTACTGCTGAATGTATATATGTGCTGACTGTAGCTGTGTGTGTGTGTGTGTGTGTGTGTGTGCTAACTGTAGATGTCATTCCTGACTGTAGCTGTTAATGCTGACTGTACACATGTGCTGACTGTAGCTCTGTGTGTGTGCTGACTGTAGCTGTTATTCATGACTTTAAATGTGTGCTGATGGTAGCTGTTAGTGCTGACTGTAGCTGTTACTACTGACTGTAGCGTGTCGATGCTGACTGTAGCTGTCAATGCTGACTGTAGCTGTCAATGCTGTCTGTAGCTGTTACTACTGACTGTGACTGTAGCTGTTACTGCTGACTATAGCTGTTACTACTGACTGTAGCTCTTGATGCTGACTGTAGCTGTTACTACTGACTATAGCGTGTTGATGCTGTCTGTAGCTGTTGATGCTGTCTGTAGCTGTTATTGCTGACTGTAGCTGTCAGTGCTGACTGTAGCTTTTACTACTGACTATAGCGTGTTGATGCTGACTGTAGCTGTCAATGCTGACTGTAGCTTTTACTACTGATAATAGCGTGTTGATGCTGACTGTAGCTGTCAGTGCTGACTGTAGCTTTTACTGCTGACTATAGCGTGTTGATGCTGACTGTAGCTGTCAGTGCTGACTGTAGCTTTTACTAATGACTGTAGCTGTCGAAGCTGACTGTGACTGTAGCTGTTACTGCTGACTATAGCTGTTAGTAATGACTGTAGCTGTTGATGCTGACTGTAGCTGTTACTGCTGACTGTAGCTGTCGATGCTGACTGTAGCTGTCAATGCTGACTGTAGCTGTTACTACTGATTGTAGCTGTTACTACTAACTGTAGCTGTTGATGCTGACTGTAGTTGTTAATGCTGACTGTAGTTGTCAGTGCTGACTGTAGCTGTTACTACTGACTGTAGCTGTTGATGCTGACTGTAGCTGCTGATGCTGACTGTAGCTGTCAATGATGCTGACTGTAGCTGTTGATGCTGACTGTAGCTGTTGATGCTGACTGTAGCTGTTGATGCTGACTGTAGCTGTCTATGTTGACTGTAGCTGTTGATGCTGACTGTAGCTGTCTATGTTGACTGTAGCTGCTGATGCTGACTGTAGCACACTGTAGCTGACAGTGGCTGTTAATGCTGACTGTAGCTGTTGATGCTGACTGTAGCTGACTGGCTGTTGATGCTGACTGTAGTTGTTGATGCTGACTGTAGCTGTTGATGCTGACTGTAGCTGTTGATGCTGACTGTAGCTGTTGATGCTGACTGATGCTGACTGTAGCTGTTGATGCTGACTGTAGCTGTTGATGCTGACTGTAGCTGTAGCTGTCGATGCTGACTGTAGCTGTTATTCCTGACTATATAAATGTGTGCTGCGCACTGTGGCCACATGTTTCCAGTGGACCTGGAGGACCTGGTGGAGTCGCAGGACGTGGTAGAGACGCGCGTGTCGTGGTCGGTGTATGGGGAGTACATCCGCGCCATGGGTGGCTACGCGATCGTGGCCTTTCTGCTGGTCAGCTTTGCCATCAGCATCGCCGTGCAGTCGGCCTCCACCTGGTTCCTCTCCTTCTGGCTGAACCAGGGCAACGGGGTGTGTGTGTGTGGGTGGGTGGGTGTGTTGGCGGGTAGGGTGGTGTGTGTTTGTGGGGGCAGGGGGTGGGGGTGGATGGGTGCATGTGTGTGTGTGTGTGTGTTCTTCTTCTTCCCATTGGTTTATTGTCTTATTCGCTACAAGGTGATTTAGATGTATCTGCATTCATTTAGCACACATACATACATCCATGCATATAGTAGAGTGTTGGCCTTGTGGTAATGCGTTTGCCTAGGAAGTGAGAGAATCTGAGCGGACTGGTTTGAATCCCACAGTTGTCAGTATTTTCTTCCTCTCCACTAGACCTTGAGTGATGGTCTGGATGCTAGTCATTCAGATACGACGATAAACTGAGGTTCCGTGTGCAGCATGCACTTAGCATACGTAAAAGAACCCATGGCCAAATTCTGTAGAAAAAAATCCACTTCAATAGGACAACAAATGAAATTGCAGGCAGAAAGAAATACAAAACAAGAGAGGCAAGGCCTTCAAGACTCACTTGTGGCAAATTAAGTCCCCTAGCATTAATTACAGAGTAATTTCCCTTCTTTACTATCTGCACCAAAACGTTTGCAAAATAAATAAAACTTCCATGCTTAGCAAAAGAAGTTCCTGTTTGAACAAAAAATTATAATGACTGCTCTTGTTGTGTCAGAATATCAGATCAAAGTGCCAAGTTTAGAGAATACAAAAGGTATAAATATAACAGTAAATGCAGTTTGCATATAATTAGGCTTCTTTTTTTTTTTTTTTTTTTTTTTTTTGTGCCCAGCCCAGAGGTGCAATATTGTTTTAAACAAGATGACTGGAAAGAACTGAATTTTTCCTATTTTTATGCCTAATTGTTGTCAACTGACAAAGTATTTGCAGAGAAAATGTCAATGTTAAAGTTTACCACGGACACACACACACACACACACACACACAGACAACCGAACACCGGGTTAAAACATAGACTCACTTTGTTTACACAAGTGAGTCAAAAAAGGGTGGCGCTCTCAGTGTAGCGACCTGCTCTCCCTGGGGGAGAGAGCAGCCAGAATTTCACACAGAGAAATCTGTTGTGACAAAAAGAGTAATACAATACAATGTGTGTGTGTTTGTGTTTGTTCATGTGCTAGTGTGTGTGTGTGTGCTAGTAGTCATCACGTGGTTCACGGTGCTTTCCACTGCTCACAGTCTCAACCGGGCAGCGGTCAGCTGTGGTCCAACCCCATGACCAACACGTCCACCACCCCAGACAGAGGCCGGCTGGTGGACAACCCCTACCTCCACACCTTCGCCTTGGTGTATGGACTGTTCGTCGTCGCCATGGTCCTCATCATGATCTTCAGGTCCCTCGTCTTCGTCAAGGTAGGGTGTCCATCCACTCGTCAACAGCTGTCAAAAGATGAGAATTATCCACTTCTTTGATAGTGTTACTTCAGTTTCCTGACCGCTTCTTCTTTGTCTTCTGCTTCATTCATGGGCTGCAACTCCCACATTCACTCATATGTACATGAGTGGGCTTTTATGTGTATGACCATATCTACCCCACTATATAGGCAGCCATATTCCGTTTTCGGGGGTAAATTTCCTGACTAAAACTGAGTTTTTTTTTATCTCTAGAGCATGGTTGAGGCTGGGATACAGTATGAGAGAGAGGGAATGGTACAGTCTTGTTGTTCAAGAAGGAAGCAGATTTTTTTTTTTTTTAAAGAAGATAGATGACGTTATATTTCAGGGACATCAGAATCGAACAAAAAGAATGCAGTCCTGATAGGGAGAAGTCTAAACAAAGAATGGTGACATGACATCCTGACATGTCAGGTTGGTTTGACCACAGTGAGACAGCAGCTTTCACAAATGAGCATACTCATCAACAGCTCAAGAGGTTAACTCACTCAGTACGGCCAGTCCTCTCTTCTCCTCTACACAGACCCCTCGGATGTCCAGTGGGTGTCTCAATGATCCAACCTTTAGCTTCCGTCGTCAGAATTGCGGTATTCTTTGTCAACATTCACCTCTTCAGTGTAAGAGCCTTCCGCTTGTAATATTTTGATGGTGGTAATTGGGGAGAAACGCTGTTAACGTCGTCTCTTTCGCCGTTCGTATGGAGAGAGTTAAATAATAAGTGGCATCAAGAGGAAGTTTGTGTGTGAAGTGCTGACTTACTCATGACTAGGTGTGTAATGATCAGGTATTATTATGATAAGGAATACCGTTGGACTTCAGTGAACTGGAAATGAAATGAATTTGCATAATGGTATGGCATGCTCTTGGACTTGTCTTGAATATTATGAGCAGGCTTTTGATTAACTTGGTATGTAATGATTGCGTACAGGTGGAAAGTTGCAGAATGGTAAAGAGGCTCATCTGCCAGTATAGTGTCTGTGAGGGTCTGTGTTCAAACCCCAGTCTTGCACTTTCTCCCAAGTTTGACCGGAAAATCAGATTGAGCATGAAATAATTCACATGAAATGATACACTGGAGTCCTGTGTGCAACATGCTCTCGGCACACGGAAGAAGAACATATTGCAACACAAGCATTGACCTCTTGCAGAATTGTGTTGTAAAAATCCACTGTGGTACATACACATGTATGTGTAAATGGTTTGAAGGCCCAAGTGTGCTGGGTGATGCTGATGGTCAGGTGTCTGCCTAGTTGATGTGGGATAACGCTAGTTGATGTGGGATAACGCTAGTTGATGTGGGATAACGAATATGGGTTTGCCCAAATGCTGTGATGCCTTCTTAAGAAACTGAAACTAGTCAGACACAGTGATATGGTAGGCTGTTGGACTTGAAATAATACAATCTTGCTTATAATCAACTAAGCACATAATGGTGATAGTATACTGATTAAGGTGAGGTGTTCAATATTGTGAGCTGGTTCATCATTTACTAGATATGTTAACATTGGATACAGAAATGATGTGGAAAGTGATGTTTGCAAGTACAAATAGCAGTCCCAGTGTTGGATGATTAATGATAGGATGTCTATGTCCCTGTGGACTGCCAACACAGAGACTGCGACAGATGAACCCAGGTGCAGCTGTGTATGGGGGAACTCCGAATGAGCAGCATGGGAGTAATGCCACTGAAAGGGCACCGATGACAGGGAGGCAACAAGAGAAAAAGAGATGTGTATGTCAGTTGACTGGCCGTACATGTCAGGCAGTATATCAGAGTACTTCTGTTGCTGGCTTCACATCATGACTCTCCCTGTCTGTCATGCGCAGATTCTGCTGCGTGCCTCAAGCAATCTCCACCGCCGTCTGCTGAAGCGCACGATGACATGCCCCATGAAATTCTTTGACATCACCCCTCTGGGCATCATCCTCAACAGGTTCTCTGCCGACATTGATGAAAGTAAGTCTCCTGTGTGTGTTCTTCACTTAAACATCTGTTCACACAGTGTTATCTTATTTATTTATTTATTTATTTATTTATTATGATTATTATTATTTTATTATTATTACTACTACCTTTTTTTATATTATAATTATTATTTATTTATGTAAGCTTATCTATTATTTATTCACTTTTTTTTTTCTCAAGGCCTGACTAAGCGCGTTGGGTTATGCTGCTGGTCAGGCATCTGCTTGGCAGATGTGGTGTAGCGTATATGGATTTGTCCGAACGCAGTGACGCCTCCTTGAGCTACTGAAACTGAAACTCACACAGTGTGGTTTTTGACACACAGGAAGGAACAAAGGCGTGGAGAAATAGTCAGATGTAAGTGACAAACTTAAGTGGAGAAATAATCCAAGGAAATGTCCAACTGGTCTGTGATGTAAACTTTCACAGATTTTTTTTTATTATCAACAACATTTACAAATGATTTATCTGGGTAGAAATGCTTCACAGTTTCATATAAAGAATTTAAAAACAAACTATATGCACTCATTAAAGTTCCGCCCCTAGAGAAACAAGCAATGTGCTTACTAAATTTAGTTATACATGCATTATGTTTAAACATATTCATTAGTGAGATAATTTGACTTTATGTCATATACTGCAGCAAACATAAACTGGAGTGATATACTGAAGACTAGATTTCTTGAGCCTCTGTGTTGGAAATGATGTGTGTTTCTGTATGTGTGCATCTGTGTTACATTTTTTAGCATTGATTTTATTCACATATTTGATTCCATGATACTGATGATGATGTCAGTATACAGATGATGTTCACTTCATTACAATGATTATGATGGTGATGACATCACTCTAACAATGATGGCAATGGTGCCATTATAATGAATATGGTGATGATGTCAATATGATGATGATGTCAATATAATGATGATGATATCATTTTTACAAAGATATTTATTACGATGCTGTCAGTAACAGCAATGATGATGATGATGTCACTATAATGTGATGTGATGATATGAGTATACATGTAATGATAATGGTGATGATGATATCAGTAGAATGATGATGATGATGATGATGATGATGATGACAATATTAGTACAATAACAATGATGATGATGACATCAAGATAGCAATGATGGTGTCCTTATAACAATGATGGTGATGACATCAATATAATAATGAGGACATCAGTATAAAGCTGATGATGATGATGATGACATCAGTACAATAACAATGATGGTGATGACATCAATATAATAATGAGGACATCAGTATAAAGCTGATGATGATGATGATGACATCAGTACAATAACAATGATGGTGATGACATCAATATGATAACAATGATGTCAGTATAAAGATATTGATGATTATGACATCAGTATTAAGATGATGATCATTACATAAGTACAGTGACAATGATGGTGATGATGATATCAATATAACTGATGACATCAGTATAAGGATGATGATGATGACATCAGTACAATAACAATGATGGTGATGATGACATCAATGTAATGATGATGACGTCAATATAAAAATGTTGATGATGACATCAATATAATAATGGTGACATTAGTATAAGGATGATGATGATGACATCAGTACAATAACAATGATGGTGATGATGACATCAATGTGATGATGATGACGTCAATATAAAAATGTTGCTGATGATGACGTCAGTACAATAATGATGATGATGACATCAGTATAAAGATGATGATGATGGCATCAGTACAATAACAATGATGATAACACCAAGTGTAAAAATGCTGCTGATGATGACAACAACGACAGCGCAGTAACAATAACGATAATGATGACAACGACGATGACGATAATGATGACGATGTGGTTCTGCTGCTGATGAAACGCGGTGGGGAACAGTCGACGTGCGGCTGCCGTCCAACCTGGAGCTGTACCTGCAGAACATCTTCCTGGTGCTGTGTGCCCTGGCCATGGTGTGCTACGCCTTCCCCTGGGACCTGCTCGTCGTCTTCCCCCTCGCCGTCGTCTTCGTCGTCCTGGCCATGGTCTTCGCTCCCGTGCTGCAGCAGCTGAAGTTTGTGGACAGCGTCACGCGCTCCCCCTACCTCTCACACCTGGCCTCCTCCATGGAGGGACTTGATACGCTGCACACCTTCGGCCAGTCCAAGCGCTTCTTTCAACAGTGAGGCGGCGATAGTGGTGTTGTTGGTGGTGTGGTGATGGATGGATGGATAGATGAATGAATGAGCTTGATTTGTTTTGCTGTGTTGGGCGTGTGAACATTTTCAACGTTTAGGTTTTGTTTTTTGTTCGCAGCGCCACCACCTTACGTACATGTGCTAAAATAGCTAATTCAATCTTTCCTATAAATAGCTAACAGTAAATACAAGTGCTATGAATAGCTAGCTGTGACCACATGTGCTAAGAATAGCTAAACGCACCTACATGTGCCAGAAAAAATAGCTCTCAGTAGTATCCACACACGCTGTGAACAGCTGACCGTGCGTAACATGCTCCCGGTCAGCGGCATGTTGTGTTGTGGTGCCACTACCTCACGCGCAACGGAACCAAAACACTAGTTAGTTCATGCATACTCTCTTGATTAGACCATTGCAACTCTCTTCTCATCAGTTGTCCACAAACACTCCACAGAACACTACAGCAGGTACAAAACTCCACCGCCAAATTGATTTATAAAGCAAAAAGATCCGCACACTGCACACCCCTTCTAAAAGAGTTGCACTGGTTACCCATAGAGCAAAGAATCAAATACAAAGCCGCCGGTCTCTGCTACCATGTCATATCTGCAACTGCACTCAGATACCTCTCTGACATCTTTCAGATCTCTGTACCCTCCCGTTCTCTTTGCTCTGCTGGCGATGATAGAACCTTCCACGTCCCAAATAAAAAGAGAACAGCACGGTGGTCAAGCCTTTTCATCATCTGCAGTTCAGATATGGAACTCTTTGCCTCACCTCGTCTGTCACACCCCCCACTGCCTTCCTTTAAATCTAACCTCAAGACTTTCCTCTTCCAGCAGCATTTCCTCTAAACCCTCTCTCAATCATGCAAGTAGTTAGTTGATTGTGTAGGTATATTTGTAGTGCTGTATTGTGTGTGCGTCGAATGTACGTATGTATGTTTGGATGCATGTATGTATGTATGTATGTATGTATGTGTGTATTGTATGTATGAGTTTGTGTGCACATATATATATATATGTTTATTGTGCATGATTGTGAGTTGAGGACTGAGTGTGTTTCGTATGTGTGTGTGTGTGGATTGTAAAGTGGTTTGTGCAATGGGGAAAGTGCTGATGAATGTCTAGTTATTATTATTATGATTATCATTGTCAGGTTCTGTGAGATGCTGGACCGGAACAGTGTGCCCTTCTTCCTGTTCTACATGTCCAACCGCTGGCTGGCCATCCTGCTGGACCTCATGATCGTGCTGGTCATTGGCGTCACTGGCTTCCTCACCATCTTCACCCTCACCGCCGACCAGTCACCACAGGCAGGGCTGGCCCTGTCCTTCGCCATTCAGGTAGGAGGAAGGTGGTAGAATGGTAGAGACAAGGGAGGTGGTAGAATGGTAGAGACAAGGAAGGTGGTAGAGACGAGGAAGGTGGTAGAGACGAGGAAGGTGGCAGTATGGTAGAGACGCTCATCCCGCACTTGCCCCTTTCTCCCAAGTTTGACCAGAAAATCGAACTGAGTGTTTAGTCATTCGGATGAGACAATAAACCAAGGCCCCATGTGCCGCACGCACTTGGCGCACTGAAAAAGAACCCATGGCAATGAGAGTGTTGTCCTCTGGCCAAATTCTGCTGAAGAAATCCACTTTGATGGGTACACAAATACATATGCATGCACTCAAGGCCCGACTCAGTGTGTTTGGTTCTGCTGCTGTTTGGGCACCTGCCTGGCAGGTGTGGTGTGGCCTCTATAGATCTGTTAGAATGCAGTGATGCCTCTTTGAGAAACTGAAACTGATTCGCCATACACGTGATGGTCACCACAGACCCAGTGGGTCACGGTGCTCTGTGTTCTGTAGATAGTTTGTTTCAGTTTCAAGGAGGTGTCAAATCATACGGACTGATCCATAAACAGTATATCATATCTGTTGTTGGAAAAGAAGAAGAAAAAGGGGTAGTTGCCTGACCACATTCACCCAACATACTAATCAGGCAGTTTCAATTCAGTTCAGTTATTCAAGGAAGCATTGCTGTGTTCGGACAAATCCATAATATTATACACTACACCACATCTGCTTAGCAAATGCCTGACCAGCAGCGTAACCCAAAGCGCTTAGTCAGGCCTTGAGAAAAAATTAAAAAACCCATTGCTATTCTTTCTGTTACAAAACGAAAGCAACACTGTGACCAGAGATGTTGTCATGTCTAATTTTGACATTTTAAAACACTGAGAGCTGCACTACCATCCCTAAGCTAAAAGCTCACTCTTGTCATGTTTAATTTTGACATTTTAAAACACTGAGGGCAACACTGCCATCCCAAAGCTAAAAAGAGGACGTTAGCAAAAAGGAAACGAAGCCTGCAAGGTGATACATGTGTGTTCCAGGTGACCAGTCTTCTGCAGTACACACTGCGTCTGACCATCGAGACGGGATCACGCTTCTCCTCTGTACAGAGAGTGCAGGACTACATTGAGGTCAGTCAGCTCTTCTGTCCTCCGTCTGTCTGTCTGCGTTCTGTCTGTCTGTCTGTTTCTTTCTGTGTGCCTTACTTTGTCTCTTTCGAGAGAGGGAGAAAAGTTGATTGAAAGGGTTGCTGCTTTGAACCAAAGAAAGGAAAAACTAGCTTTGATGTCCTGTATTTTGTACATGAGCAAATGATGCCAGATCATATCTTGCACACTGTGTGTGTGTGTATGTGAGAGAGAGAGACAGAGACACAGAGAGAGAGAGACAGAGACACAGAGAGAGATAGAGGAGGGGCAAAGTGGGAAGAGGCATATGTGTTGTTACACAGGTTTTAACTCACTCAGTACGGCCAGTCCTCTCTTCTCTACACAGACCCCTCGGATGTCCAGTGGGTGTCTGAATGACCCAACCTTTAGCTTCTGTCATCAGAATTGTGGTATTCTTTGTCAACATTCACCTCTTCAGTATAAGAGCCTTCCGCTTGCAATATTTTGATGGTGGAAATTGGGGTGAAACGCTGTTAACGTCGTCTCTTTCACCGTTCGTATGGAGAGAGTTAAATAATGTTTATAGTGTTTCTTGCATATGTATTGTTAAATGCACTTTGAGCTGCAGGTAAGTGCTATATCAATGCACATCATCATCATCATCATCATTGTTATTATCATTTTGATGGCGTGGAGAGCCTTGGCCAAAGGAATGATTCAGCGCTTATAGCTGTTAGAGGCGTTTGATTGGCTAAGAGCGGGCCAGACTAAGAGGGGCGTCTTTTCACTGTTAGCCGCGCGAAATTTGGCCAAACAGAGCAAACCATAGGCCTAGTTTGCATCAGTTTGACATGGTAAGTATATGTAAACACCAAACATGGAGTATAATACAAACTCCTCCTTTTATTTTTATTATTATCATCATAATTGTCATCATCATTGTCACCATCATCATCATCATCATCATAATCTTCATCTTCATCATCACCAGTAGCAGCAGAATTAGTAGTTTTAGCAGCAGCAGCGGTAGTAATAGTAGTAGTATTCTTACTCCCTGACTGAACACTGGCCACACAAGACTCCTGGAGCTACCTGAGTTGCAAAACAAACCCTATGTAAGTAAACCACCACAGCTAAATGAAACTGCCTTCTGTGATTAGTTGTTATATTGTCTTTCTTCAAACATTACCCAATTCTTTTTTAAGAATTTGGCATGCATGTTTTAAAATAATCTTTAAAACATATACCTGTGAACATTCCCAAGGGAAGCAATCGCCTGCACTTTCTGAATTGTTTCCCTTGCTGTGGGTGTTTTACCCAGAACCTGCAGAGAGAGGGGGCCATCGCCAGCTCAGGCAGCGAGGTGCCCAGCGACTGGCCCAGCCAGGGGTCCATCACGTTCAGCAAGTACTGCATGCGCTACAACGACTCCCTGCCGCCCGCCATCAAAAACGTCTCCCTCACCATTAAACCCAAGGAGAAGATCGGCATTGTGGGGAACTCGGGGTCAGGTAAATGAGTTTGGGAGGGGTGGGGGGTGGGGGTGGGGGGTTGTTAGGTTTTTTTGTGGTGGTGGTTATGGTTGTGAAACATGTGATTGTTGTGTATGTGAGCTTTGTATTGTGTGTGCTTGTGAATACCATAAGGGGCACTCTTGACAGAATGGATCAGGCGATTGACTTCAGATGGTGTGATCACCAGAGGTCAGGGTTCAAGGCTTGATTTCTGCATGGTGTTGTGTCCTTGGGGAAGCACTGTGCTCCAATTTCCCTCACTCCACACAGCTGTGAATGGGTTCCTGACTTTCGTTAGGGAAGGTTAAAATGCCAGAGGATTGGGCCCTCCTTCCCATGCCAGGCCCTAGATGTCAGTCAATATGCATTTTCTGTGCCAACGGCCTTAAAAGGTTACGGGGCCTGTTGTCTTTTAACCTCAGGGGCATAGTCGGTGGTGTCCTGAGTATGTTGGATCAGAGCAGACACCACTGAGCACCACTGAAGTGTCTCAGCAGCAGCGCAGGGTCTCCTCTGGTTTGTGGCCTCTTGATGACCCTAACACCATTGATTCCCAGTGGACTGCCAGCACTGGGACTGAGGCAGACCAGCCTGGGTGTGGCTGTATATGGGGGACTCCAGATGTGTCAGTCAGTCTTCCTTGTCTGTGTCTGCATTCGGGCAGATCTCACCTCAGTGTACCTGCAGTTTCCCTGGCTGTACCTGTGTGCAGGTA